>NC_134353.1:399946171-400146171 GCF_048569485.1 Anomaloglossus baeobatrachus | reverse complement strand
TTCCTTTCTTCAAAAGTTGGGAGGTATGCCTTAAGGTTGGGCTCGACCATGGCAGAACAGGAATTTCTGACTTTTCCAGGTGGAACCGTGGTATCAGCAAGTTAAGGAAAGGACAGTGTAAGACCAGCAGTAGTACCGAGAGTCAAGGAGCTGTCTGCTGTAGAAGTGTCTTTTGAAGTGAAGTGTTTCATGCCTACAGTGTTCAAGAGTTATGCCCAAAGTAATTGTGTGACTGAAGTACTGTGTGTAACTGTTAATAAAAGACTGCTGGTGACTTTGGCGCATGTTATTCCTGCAATCATTATCTCTGGTATGCAAAGCCCCAGTCTTAAAGAAGCTGGCCTAAAATCTCCTGCTACAGGTAAAAATCAACATCCAACGTCATATTCCAGAAAATAAGGAATCGAAACTATTAACATACATGAGTTTTTCTATTCATAAGTTTGATTCACTCATTCTGTTCTACTACCTTACTACAAAACCAGTAGAGAAATAACTTGCATTATATTTCTGAGTTTGTTAAGAAGTCATGCGTGTCCATGCATGTGCAGCTATGTGCTTGGCATTGTATTTCCTTAAAACTCTCCGGAGCTGAACACACAGCACTGCAAGCAAACACAATGCTGTCTATTCGCTACGCTGTACAATTTCTGATAGCTCTGAGCTTTTTTCTGCTAGGTAAGAATCTCTTTAATATTTTTCTTGTGTTCTCTACCCCTAAACCTGTTTTCTCTGTCAGTAAAGACTGAAGTCAGTAAGTGGGACATGTATGCATTCTCCATTACAAATTCCTTCTGCCTGCATTCAGTGCAATGAGTAGCCTATTTAGCGCTGAAAACAAAAATGCCATGGGTTGGATACATTACTAGAATTCTGAGAAAACCTTTAATTATAGCATCAGTATATTCTGGGCTAGTTTGTAGCAATACTTATTTAGTTTTACTGATATCTTGAATACTAACAATTATGTTAGTACCAGGAGAAAACAGGCGTTTGTAGCACTGAGTATTGTCTTCTTTGAATACATACATAATTATGCTTATCTATTTTATTTCAGAAATGCCAGACACTGTACTAATCTTGATAAGTTTTAGAAACAAAACTGCTTTCCTTTGTAGAAAGATGTCCTATCACCAGGTCCAGTGTCCAATTTTTACTCTTATTTTATTCCCGTTGCTCCCTGTTTACGCCACTTTTCTTATATCTACCATATGTGGCCAGGGAAATTTTATTTAGTGCTAACATTTATGGTCTTAACCAAGGAGGTTTTGCTTACAGAATTCTCGGGGGCATGTCTTTAGGCTGCTCTGCATTACCATCACAGGACAGGAGCAACCCTCCTCTGAGGACCATATAAGTTGCACTAGATAAAAAAAAATCCACATCTCTAGAACTATATGGCAAATTCAAAAATAAATAAAAATGTAATATTCAGGGAGCAGGGGAAATAAAATAAAAGCAAAAACTGGCCACTTTTGACCTGATGACGTACTTTTTTAAAGGGATTTTCCATGAGCTTTATAATAATAGTTTATAAGTCTTAAGTATAAGGTTGGTGCAGGTCCAACTCCTAGCCACCAGAACCAGGGGTTGGACCTGAAGTCTCTTCTGTACCCTGGAGGCTAAGGCTACATTCCCACAATGAGCTTTTAGTGAGATTTTTTTTTTTACGCTTTGTACTTTCCTAGCCAAATACCAGGGGGTATCGAAAACAAAGCAGCTTTATTATATTTCTGACATACCAATAAGAGCCAAAAGATGCAACATCAAAAATATGATAAAAAGGCATGTTAAAAAAATGCACACAAACATCAATGAAAAAAAAGCAAGTGACCTAGTTTACATAATGGGTAACGAAACGCTGCAGAAAATCTGCACCATCAAAAACGGACCAAAACTCATCATGGGAATGTAGCCTAAAAGGGCCCAAAACAGAAAGACTCATTTAGAAAAAGCCTGTAGTACTGTAGTTGGGCCCATGTTGGATATTTTTCTTTGGGGCCTGTGAGCTCCAAGTTATGCCACTACCCATAACAATAAAAAAAACATTGTACAGCCCAATACACATTGGATGACCAGCCTGTCCTACTCAAATGATAATAATTAGGGATGAGGGAATGTATTTGCCACTATTCGGTATCCGATGGTTAATGGGGTATTCGCATTATTCGCTAGCCGACGAATAAAAGAACATCCGCTTCGATATTCACTTTTGAATTCCTGGCGCCTGTTTTCCAGCCAATAAACACATCTGATGTTGCTTGCCCTCACAGTATCGCCGCAGCCATCTTTGTTGTGGTATTACTGTGATTGGCTTGGCTGCACAGTGTCATCTACATAAATCGCGCAGTGACATACACGTCACTGCAGCTTCCGGTGCACGATACACCAAGCACATACACACACATAGCGCACATGCATGTATACAACACACACACACACAGCTGTATACTCACCTGTCCCCCAGCAATGTGGTCCCCGGCACTGAAGTCCCCAGCGCTGCTTCGGCTCCCAGCTCCACAGTGGACTGAATATTCAGCGAGTATAATGGGCGGCGGTCAAGAGCGGATGACAGCAGAGCCGAACATCATCACTGGAGAGAGGTAAATAAAGACACGTGTTTTCTCGGGGGGGGGGGGGAGAGACAGAGAGAATACACACACATATACACAGACAACATGTACACACAGCGTACAGCCATATATACACACATATACACAGACGCCACCTACACACAGCGTACAGCCATATACACACACATATACACAGACGCTACCTACACACATCATACAGCCATATAAACACACATATACATCTACATACATATTTTCCAGTTGCGGATGTAACTGTATCCCACAATGCACTGCAGCACTGTCAGTTGCGCAGCCGAAGTTTTTGCCCACATCATAGCCATGGTAACCAGGGACAACAGTGCAGGCGGAACACAAATTGTGGGCTAAGCAAAATTCTGTTCCCAGTCTAACATTGTGCTACCCATACCACATCTAGGTATAATTAGATAATGAGGTATTGGTGTTTGCGATGTCATGGAGCAGTAAGGAGGTGTGGCCGGGTATGTCCGCCCTTGCTTGACACCGCCATGCCTCGAGCGATGTTGCGGCGAGCAACGAGACATGGTGGCACTGACGAGAGACAGAGAGAGAGAGAACACGCAGTCATAGGGAGCTGGCGGTGTAGACTGTATTGTATGCGGGAGAGCGTTCGTAAAGCCAACTAATAAAGGATATGTGCGCACGTTGTGTTCTGGCGTGACTAATAAAAAGCATTGTTTTGTCACTTCATGTGCGTTTCAAAAAGCATCCAAAATGCTGCGTTTTGGATGCATTTTGAATGCATTTTGGATGCATTTTTGACAGTGCAGTGCCACTCGGCTCTGCTACATCCCCAAAGAGCATGGCTGGCTGTGAGACAGAGCCGCGAAATCAGAATGAACTCGGATAAACCCGAGCATTTTTCCGGCGGCACCCCCGGCGGTCTGGAGAAAGCTCAAAAATGTTCCAAATGTATAAGAACAGTGCTCAAATGACATGGGAGCAGCATGGGGAAGACCCTGTAAGCATTTCTAACTCTCTTGTCACTGCTGTGAGCAATGTTGTCTTTGTATTAGGGGGAGGAAGAATCCTGTGTTCCTCCTCCCGTGTGACATGTGTGACATGCACGTTCGCTTAGTAGCGTATGTGCGGCAGCTTCTCTCTGCCTATACATTCACTGCTACCGTTCTGTTTGTCAAAAAAGCGATTACTTTGGTTTGAGAGCTGTTCTGGCTACTACATAAAACCCGCGTGCTGCTCTGAGCACGTTATTTCAAGACACCAGAAATGCAGTCACGCACCTTCTGCAGGCTGTGCCCATACTGTTTCTGCCTTTTCCCATCCAGTTCAGCCATTTCCTCAGTCACCACAGCTCGCCGTTAGGTCCACCATGAGATTATTTGAGTTTCCGATAGACTTACATTGCGCATCAAATATTCGCAAATAGTGGTGACCTATTCGTCGAAGTGGATATTTTGGTATTTGATCATCTCTAATAATAATCATTAAAAAAGAGATAGAAAAACCCCCAAACAAGAGCAAAAACAAAGAGCAGTCCAGCTCACCTGTTATAGTTCATTGGAGACCAGTACTTTTTGACCGTGCACAGACCAGAAGGAGAAAGCCAACCCCAAGCAGATAAGGAGATAAATTTGTAGGATTGTCTAGCAAACAGGTCCAAAATTTAAAAGTAAAAAATGTTTTCTTTATTTCATCATAGATAAAATTCCATCATGTCAAGTACAAAAACCATAGAGCAGGAGGACGCGTATCGGATATGACATCCTTATTCGGTCTCCATACAGAACATAATGAAACAAGCCTTTTAATAGCACAAGTAAACAGGACATGAGGTCACATTAGCAGTAGCAGATTAAGTTAATTAATCAAACAGCATATGTGTACAAAGGGGAAAAGAGGAAAAAACCCCCACAAACATTCAATACAGAGGCATTAAATCATTTTTAAGATTAAGACCCGCAGGTGATCTCGTTTTCATGTCCAAAATCCAATGTGCTTCTTTACGTTGTAAGATATTTTTTATATTACCCCCTCTGCGTGGTAACAGAATTTTTTCCAAAGTATTCACCTGTAAACCATCAAGGTTACCACCATGAGCACTCAAATAATGTTGTGAAACTCCTGATAAATTTCTGGTAGACGCATTAGAAATATCATAAACATGTTCTGAGATGCGTTTTCTGAGTGTTCTGGTGGTATACCCTATATACTGCATGCGGCAAATAGTACAAGAGATCATATAAACTAAGTTGGATGTTCCACAATTAATAAATGGTTTTATATCAAATTTGCGACCATTTCAATGATTAAAAAAGGTGATATTTGGCATAAATCTACAGAAGCCATATACCTTTTTTCCACATTTAAACAAACCCCTAGTGGGACTGCAGTTTCTCATCAGATCCGTTTTTATTGAATCTTTTCAAATGGTCGCTTGGTGATAGAATTGCCCCTGGCGTGATATTTCTTTTCAGTACAAATTTTATGCCATTACACAGTATTTTTGTTAATGTCTCATCTGTATTTAGAACTGAAAGGATTTTTTTTATTATGTGAATAATTTCAAAATAATTTTTACTATATTTTGTGAATAAAACTGGTTGAGAAGAACTCACTTGAGTATTATTAGGTTGATTTTTATTTTTCAAATAATGATCTCTATCTTTGAGTTGTGTTTTTATTTTGGCTTTTTTATTTTTTGAATACCCCCTAGCTAAAAATCTACCATTAATTTTATCACATTCTGATTAAAAGTCCTCAGGTTTTGTGCTGCAGTGTTTGGCTGTGATAAATTCCCCCACAGGGATGTTTTCAAGCACATATCTGGGGTGGCAGCTACCAGCGTGCAATAGCGAATTTCCCGCTGAGGGTATGTAAAATAGTTTGCTGTGGACACATCCATCCTCACAGCTGCCTGTTAAAGTCATATCCAAAAAATTGTATCTGGGAGCGTTCTACTCTTGAAGTAAAAAACAAGTTGTGTGGATTATTACCTATATATGCAAGGAAGTTCTCAATGGGGATACATGATTTTTTCCATATAATAAGTATATCATCTATGAACCTGAGATATAAAAATATCTCAGATTGAAATGGATTTTCATAATGGAATATATATTGTTCCTCCCACCAGAACATAAAAATGTTTGCGAGGGACGGGGAAAAAGGAGCCCCCATGGAACATCCTTACATCTGAAGGTAAAAATCTCCCATTTACAAAAAATAGTTGTTTTTTAAAAGAAAAGAAGTAACATCAAGGATATACTGCTGTAAATCCAAAGAATAATTGGAATATTTTAATAGTTGTGTTTTTAACGACAACAGGGCTATATAGTGAGGAATGGATGTGTACAGTGTGCAAGCATCCACTGTAATCCAGCAATTATCAGATTCCCATTTGATGTTTTTAAGCAAAAAACCCAGTATGCTCCATAGTAGAGAACAGTGATGAACAAAGAGCAGTTGGTAATCAAATGGGTGCAACTTGATTATCGAGTATAATGAAAGTCAATGGGGGACTCGAGCATTTTTTCGGTAACTCTTCAGGAATCATTCTTCAGTCTCGTACTGAGTTCCATGAAATAAATAAAAATAAATGTAGCGATACTTCTAGGGCTGTTCGTTTCAAGAACATGATGTCCTCTTCATCAATCATATTGAAACAGAATTCCATTCACATTATATATAGTATTACACACACCTATTTGCTCAAGGGTCAGATTGAATCACATATTAACCCTTTTCTGTTCTACAGAGTTGCAAATACAAATACACATGCTGCAAAAAATACACATAAGAATAAAAACTTGGTAAAAATATACACATATACAGTATATGAAATATACATAGTTGTAGATTTCTTCATGTTAATTATAGTCATCATATTCTTAACACACTCGCTGGATCTTCAGGTGCCACAAATCACAGTTTATCAAAACCAACACATTACTTGGTATTTTCCATAAATTCATTAAAACCATCTGATTATAATGTGGATAGTTTAAAAATCCAGTATGATTTTTTTATAATCAACCTCTGCAATCTATTGCTAACAGAATTAAATATTTGTTCCAAAACATTTAGTTGAATGTGTATATAAAAAGTGTCTTAACAGACTATGATTCATAGCACCATGTAGAATATTATACCTATGTTTATTCATATTATACCTATACATATTATACCTATACATATTTATTCATTCTAACATGAAACAGAAGTAGTCCTCCCCACATATTGATATATAGTCACATTGCAAAAGATACAACACAAAAGGAACTGTTAGGCTATGTGCGCACGCTGCATCTTTGTGGTGACCACAAAGATGCATGTTTTTGCCCCCAAAAAACACACCTACGACAAAAACACATCCAAAAAACGCATGCGTTTTGCCGTGTATTTGCAGTGTTTTGCAGCGTTTTTACCACAATTTTGCCCAATGCATTTTTAAGTCAAATGTACTGATAGATAGAAAGAATAGATAGAACATAGAGAAAAGATAGAAAGAAAGAACATATAGCATAGATAATGATAAAGAACAGATAGAATAGATAGAAATAACAGAATAGCTTGGTAAAGAGAGCGATATCTAGCTTGGCCAGCTGTTTTTTCCATTATTTTTTGGTAAAAAATGACATGAGGCCACCCCCATTTTTCATATCCAGCACAGGAACAGCAGCAGCAGCGGTCTGCAACCCTCAGCTGTCTGCTGTACCTTGGCTAGTTATGAAAAATAGAGGGGTCCCACGCTTTTTGTTTTTTTCTTAAATTGTTTGATTTATTTATTTTTTTTTTAATTACGTGGGGTCTTCCAATTTTGAAAACCACAAAAAAAATGAAAAATGTAACAAAACGGGGCAAAAAAAATACAGTGTACGCACAAGGCCTTACAAATAGGGATGGGCGATCCCAATTTGTAAAGATTGTGGATTGTACCGATCACATAGTGATCGTGTACACGATCCCAACCACAAGCTTTCCTGGGAAGCTCGTGTTAAAGATCGGGTCCAGATCAGGTCCAGATCGGGTCATGGGCTGTAAAAAAAAAAAGCACATTATTAAAAAACATTGTCTTCATACTTACAGGTCCCGCGACGCATTTTGCAGACTCTGTCTCCAGCCGCTTCTGCTTCCGGGTCTGACGATTGATGTGCCGCCGGTAACCAGCAGTGACTTACAGGACCTTCAATGACGTCATAGCTTGTGACCATCTGGTGTGAATGTTGATTTACTTACAGACTGGACACATGGCTATGACATCATCGAAGGTCCTGGTAACTGAACTTTCATTGTCACTGTGCGAATGTCGCATCACGGGGCACAATCTCACAGGAGTGGTCGGCTGCATATATTTCCATACAGCTGATGCACTCCTGTCCAGAGATTGTCAAACCGTGCGGGGTGATGCGAAATGCAAGTGCAATCATACCCTCACTGTCAGCCTGCTTCTTGCACTGTATAGAGCGATGTATACTTGACTTTATAGTTGACTTGGCTCTCTATGCTTCTCACTGTGTATAGACTGTGTCTGTACAGAGTGATGAAGCTAACAATGCTCTACCTGTGGATTACGTCGGACTAAGGATTTTTTTTATAACAAAGATGGAGTCTCTAAGTGTTTTTTTTGTTTTATTTCTAACAAAAAAAAATTCTCTGTACTGTGTTTTTTTACTGTTTACTAGAAATTCATGGTGGCCATGTCTAATTTGGCGTGGCACCATGAGTTTTGGACTTAGTATCATCTAAGTATAGAAAGCTGGTATTACCCCCTTTATTACCCAGCATGCCAGGGCCACCAGGGCCACTGGATGAGCCGGGTAAAGCGCCTAGAAATGGCGATAAGAAGCAATGCGCAATTTCCAGAGTCGGCTGCAGGCTGCCGAGAATCCCAGTCCCCAGCTGCCTGGCTTTACCTGACTGGTGATCAAAATATGGCTCGCACATTTTTTTAATTATTTTTTATTTTAAATAATTAAAAAAAAATTAATGGCTATCCTGTATTTTGATCAACAGGTAGGTAAAGCGAGACAGACGTAGGTGGCAGCCCGTAGCCGTCCGCTTTATCTGGGCTGAGAATCAAAAATACCGCGGAGCGCTACGTCATTTTTTTAATTATTTATTTTCATGCAACTATATATTGTGTACATTTTATTTATTTATATACATATATATATATATATTTATATATATATATATATATATATATATATATATATGTATATATATATACACACACACACATCCTTGGCAAAAATTAAGAGACCACTGCAATATTTTCAGTTTTTCGGATTTTTCTCTTTGTGTTTGAGTAAAATATAAATTGCTCTTTTATTCTATAAACTAGAATTTTCAGAAAATAAAATAAATACAAAATTCATTGCTTGGAAATTCGGAGATATGTTGTAAGCAGTTAATAGAATATATATAGTTGTATAAAAATATCGTGGTACTTTTGATTCTCAGCATCATAAAGCAGACGGCTAGGGGCTGCCACCCTATCTGCCTGGCTTTACCTTGGCTGGCAATCAAAATACAGGGAAGCAGATTTTTTTTTTTTGTTATTTAAAAAAATAATTAAAAAAAGCGTGGGCTCCCACTGCATTTTCTATTGCTAAGGATAATCCAAGCAGCTACTGGCTGCTAATCCCCAGTGTTTGCTGTTACCTTCACTGGCAAGGGAAAATCCAGGGAAGCCCTTTTTTTTAAGTTTTTTGCCCAAAAACTAAACAAAATATAACGTGGGTTTTGCCATAGTTTTGTATGCTAGGTACATGCCAGGTACAGCAGGCATGTACGGGCTGCTCCCAACCCCCAGCTGCCTATTTGTACCCAGCTGGGAACCAAAAATATAGGTAAGCCCTTTTTTTAAATTATTTAATGAAGTTCATGAAATAATTAAAAAAAAAACCAACAAAAAACAACGTGTGCTACGTTCAATTTTTGTGTCCAGCCAGGTACATGTTGTGAATGCCAGTTATGCTTTAGCTGCTGTGAGGCTCCCTCTTGTGGCCAGGAATGGTTTGGACAGAGACCAGATGTGCTGGAGCAATGAGCGTTTCCATTGCTAACTCTCTGCCTATTTAAACCTTGGTCTGCTAGCAGGCTGAACCGGTTCTCATTTGTTCTTTAGTTACCAGCCTTCTCATCTTGCTCCAGACCACATCTACCCCAGATAAGTGCTTGGTTCTTTCTTATGTTGTTTTGTTCCTTTTGTTCTCATCTGGGTTTGTATTTTACTGTGGTTATTGTCAGTTCATTAGCTTGAAGGAATCTTCCCTCTCTGTGCTTACCTGGGAAGCTCCCTGTAGCTATGTTTGGAGTATTGCTCCTATATGTCCATGTGTTTGTTGCTTCTTGAATTGTAATTGTTCCTGCTTTCTGTTCATTGGTTTGACAAGAGCGCCTGATATAGGACGGAGTTCAGATCGTGCGATCTGAGGACTTTTTGTACTATCAGGAATTTGGATTTTTGTAGGGTTTTTCTTTGGCCACCATCAGCCCCTTTCCTATCCTTTCCTATTTAGTCAATGGGGCCTGACCTTTGCTAATCCTATCATCCATCTGTGTATTGTGCTTTCCTATATCACCGTAATCTTTGAATGTGGGGGCTTGCTATACCTTTGCGGTCTATTTCTGAGGCAGAGAGCTATTCATCCTTCCTTCCTTTATAGCTAGTTTTCCGGCTGGGTTTGCGGTGCATAGGATGTTAGTTCACCCCTCAGCTACTTCTAGTGTTGATGGTTAGTAAGGGGATGGCGGCCAGATTAGTTGCCAATGCTCTTGTCACCTTTTTTGCCAATGATCTATTGTGATCTTCCATGGTTCCGGATCATAACAGGTACAACTAGGCAGCTGGGGATTGGAATTCTCAGCACAGGATGGCCCAAGCTTTTTGGGCCCTCCCTGTTGCGAATTGCAGTCTGCATCCATCCCAGAAAATTGCGCTTTCATAGAAGCGTCATCTTCTGGCGCTGTATCCAACTCTTCCAGCGGCCCTGGTGCTGAGTGGCACGCTGGGTAATAAGGGGTTAATACCAGCTTTGTTTTACCAGCTGCTATTAAGCCCAAGATTCTTAATGTCAGGCCAAGTTTGACCCAGCCATTAGGAATCTCCAATAAAGGGTTAAAAAAAAGACATCACTATTACTCCCTCTCACTCCTCCACGATCCTGGTCCTCTGTCTTCTTCAACCAATCTAGCGCTGTTATATCAGACAGCACTGCATGGAAGGTAGAACGCTGTTGCTCCCTGTGCTGTGTAATCACTCAATGAGTGAGCAGAGGCTGCGGGTTGGTTAGCCATGACGTCACCGCTGCCACCATTGCCATAGTAACCTGACGGGTGGGTTATTATAGCAATGGTGATCTCCGATCACTTGATTCCCGGCGCCGCTATTCACCGGCTGTGGCAGCTAATCCCTGCATGTGAACTGACTCTGTAAAGGGCGCCAAAATTCAGGGAAAGAGAGCCGAGCATGTGCCCGAGTATCTCGCCGGTACACGGCACTCGCCGAGTATACTGAGTACTGAGATGCTTGGGTGAGCACCGAGTACCGGCGAGCATGCTGACACTACAGGACCTAGCATGATGTCATAGCTATGTGAGCAGTCTGTAACCAACGAGATAATACAAGATTCACACGTGACTGGTCACATGCTATGACGTCACGGAAGGTCCTTTGGTTACTGAGTGGCACAGCGATGATCGGACTCGGAAGCAGAAGAGGCCGGGAGACAGAGTCTGCAGGACGCGTCACGGGACATGTAAGTATAATGACAATGTTTCTTATTAACTGTATTCTTTATTTTACAGCCCCCCCCGGCCCATCCCATAACTGATAAGTCAAAGATCGGTGATCGGGATGCAAGTTCGTGTTATCTCGATCCCGATCTTTACAAAATGATCGGGCGAGTCTCCCCGATCCCGACCATGGGGGGTTGCCCATCCCTACTTGCAAACTGTTTCATTTAAAATAGCTCATTTGCAACATTAGTAGTAAATGATTTACTGCCATGCACCACCATGGGACAGCACAATTAGAGCTTCTACATCAATATGTTCCCACTAAATTAGGGAAGAGGTTAAGTTGTTTATTACTCAGGTTACATTTATTATTTGTTTCTTTATCCTTCTTGAGTTTGCTAGGGGCCAGAAAGTTTTTTAAATTATTATTTCTCCTATTGACAGTAGCTGTATTTAAATCTCTCATTGGAGAGTAGCCACCAAGCAGCAGCCAGTTGTTTACCCTAAGCAGATCAGAGTTGTGCCTGATTAGCACAACTGGTACATGTGAGCCTTTCTACCAGAGAAGGACATATCACTGGTGCAGCCTGTGTGGTACCCAGGGGCCCAAGAAGTAAGGGGGCCAATTTCTACCTCCTTGGTAAGCATAATTGGGTATTATGATGAGTAATTGGACTGAAAATGGCCCATATTCTGTCCTTCCACACGGGCCCTCTTCTGCCTGTGTCCGCTAGTGCTTTCCACTGAGGGGTTTTACGATTTCAAACCATACTGATTCACACATTGGAGTACCTCTGTTCTTTTTCCTCATTTATGTTACCCATTGATTACCATTATTCTCAGGTGCCCGAGTTGTGCCCATTCGAGCATCTAACTGCTCTTAACGAGTACCGAGCACCCGAACATGGTAGTGCGTGCTCATCATTAGTTGAGAACTGCAACTAGAAATATGCAACATGTGGACAAACAGGATGCAATAGATAATAGGCTCACCTATATGAGTCACAACTCTGTTTTAATGCCTTGGGATATGGAAAAAACAGCTGTAGCTCTTCCTGTATACCGTCTCAGTGAGAGCATGATGCCATTGAATCCAATTATAATTAACAAAAAAAAGTCTACCAGCAGGTTTGACAACATTAATCTAAAGTGTGTGGCCAACTTAAAAAGATTGGTCACTTTTTAATTGTTTTTACAAACATCAATTCCATCTAATTACTGATCTAATATAGCAACTATAGCTGCACCAATGTCCTTATTTCAAAAGTACTACCCCTTCACAGCACAGCGCTCTAGTCTATTACATGGCTAAACGGATGCACATTTTTAAAAATTAACTAGAAAGTGGCCAGTCCCACCAGATCTTGATGAATTTGAACAAAAACGCTTGCCATGCACAGATTTCTGAATAGTTACATGTTTATATGCAGGAGAGTTTGGTACAGAAATTCATACCCTTAGGTAAAGTTCAATTCGTGACCCGATGTAACAGGCCTGATTAACCCTCTGCCCAGACTATACCTGAGGTTAAAGTTGCTTAGGTCATAATATACCAGGGGTCTATACCCCTCCAGGGCAAAATATTGGTGATTTTGCTGATGTAGTGCTACAGTATATATAGCTGCACACAGTGGCGTAACTACAGTCTGATGGGCTCCAATGCAGAGTTTGAGCCTGGGTCCCCCAATCCTGAGCCACTTCCTGGTAAATATGTCCCCCATCCTGGTATGTCAACATCATGGCCCCATCCTGATGTATTACCCCATCATGGCTATATCCTGGTATATATGGTCCCATCCAGGTTTATATGTCCATTGTCATGGCCTCATCCAGGTATATATATCCCCATTATGACCCTATCATGGTATTGGACCCATCCTGGTGTATGACCCCCATCATGCCTATATCCTGGTATATATGGTCCCATTCTGGTATATGTCCCCATCCTGGTGTATGACCCCAATCATGGATATAGCCTGGTATATATGGCCCCACCCTGGTATATATACCCATCATTGCCCATCCTGGTATATATAACCCCATTATGGCCCATCTTGGTATATATGGCCCCATCATGACCCCATCCTGATATATAGCCCCCCCATCCTACTATGTAGCACCCAATCCTGGTATATAGCCCCTTATTCTAGTATATAGCTTCCATTGTGGTATATAACCACCCTCATCCTGTAATATAGCCCCCATCATGCTATATAGCCCACTCATCCTGGTATATAGCCCCCCACCACGCTACACACAGTAAAAAAAATAAATAAACAATTGTACTATGTGTTCACTTTCATAATGAGGCATATCAGCCTCATGTAGAGTAATCCTGATTCTTTAGCCAGGCGCTCCCAGAATTAGTACAAAATCCTTATTTCTTCAGGGTTTTATTAGATTCAAAGGTATAATAAACAACGTCCGTATGTACACATGAAAAACACAACGCGGTTGGTTCAGCTACAATATCAGACAAGTAGCCTTCCTCAGTAACAGTAAAAATATATCAAGGAGATTTTTATAGACAGAGGATTAACTTACCAGGGTTTCTTTCATAATTAATTAATCAAGGACACCAGCCTGGATTATAATTAGAATTCCACACTCAAAGGTGGTAATTTTTTTTTTGTTTCTTTTTTGTTTTTATCCTTCTCGCAACCATTCCCTCTGTTAGAGGATTGTTATTTTCTTGCTGTTATAAAGTATTTAAAAGGTATTATGAGCTTGCAAATAAACTTCATCAAAAATATTAGTAGATTAGTTGTTAAAATACATATAAATACTTAAAATACAAATATTATAAAAAGTAGCATATACATATGTAATATCGATAAAAAATAAAAAAAAATAAATAAATATATAAGTAAATAACCTTAAGGCCTTGTGCGGCACACTGTGTTTTTAGGCGCGGTTTTGCTGCAGAAATTTCTTGAGAAATGTTTGTAACCTTTCTGCAGACATTTCCCAGCAAAACCTATGGGAAAAAAAATAGCTGTGCACACACTGCATTTTTTTCTCAAGAACATTCTTTCTGCAGAATTTCTTGAGAAAATGTCTTGAGAAAATGTGCATGTCACTTCTTTTCCGCAGGTTTCTGCGGTATTTCACTCCATTCACTGTAATGTAATAGCGAAATACCGCGGGTATACCGCAGCTAGCAAATGATGTGCGGTATACCCTCGGTATAGCCGCGGTTTATGCTGCGGTAATGCTCATCGCTGCTTGCGTTTTGCAGGGAAGTGATGTCATTATGACAGGAAGAGGAAGTGGAGCAGAGAAATCACAGACACACACACACATCACAGACATATAGAACACACACAGATCACACTCACACACAGACATAGACATAAAGAATACACATACAAATCAAACATACATATTACAAAAACATGTGGGCTCCGCTGTATTTTTACCGTCCAGCCGAGGTAAACACACAGTGGCGGCCCGGTATTCTCAGGCTGGGGATTGCCCCCCCTCCCTCCCACAGCTGAGAATATCAGCCCGCAGCTGCCACGGGACTGTCGCATCCATTATGCGGCAGTCCCAGAGTGTCCCCGGCTCTTCCAGATTGCCGTGATGCGGTGACAATCCAGGTAATAAGGAGTTAAATGGCAGCGGATCACCGTCACTAAGTCCAAGCTTAATCATGGCAGCGTCTATGAGACAGCTTTCATGATTAACCCATAAGTAAAGTGAATAAACACACACCACGAAAAATCCTTTATTTTAAATAAAACACCAAAAAGCCGCCTCTTTCACCCGTTTATTCACCCTCCAAACACACAGCTCCGATGTAATCCACCGAGGTCACACAACGCTTGCATCCAGCCGCGACTGACACATATTCAATGCAGCCTTGTAACGACACTGCAGAGGTAATTACAGGTCATTTCTCACGGCCGGTAATGTGAACACACTACCGCTCAGGAGAACTGCAGCGTGTCGACTGTTGATTGATCTGTCCTCTATCTATCTATCTATCTATCTATCTATCTATCTATCTATCTATCTATCTATCTATCTATCTATAATTCTATCTATCTATCTATCTATCTATTCTTCTATCTGTTTATTTATCTATCTATCTATCTACTATCTATCTCAGAAGGAAATGACTTTTTTTTTTTTTTCCAATGTCCTTTATTGCATCGAATGCATTAAAACACATGTACCAATCCGCAGCAAAATTGCGGGTGCGGTATTCTGCCACAGGGTGCGGATTTTTCTTAAGAAAAATCCATTTTCTAGTGCGCACATAGCCTAAGATGCGTTCATCTATCAACGTGTAGGATAGAACTTGTCTTCATATTTGTCTCTACACCTCTCCAGGAGCTGCTCAAACAGCAGCCCCACTGGAGCCGTCCCATTGTCAGATGGATAGATAGAGGGTAGTAAAGATTATTTCTAACATACTGTATATACAGTATGTAAATAAAGGGAATTCCAAAGGAATCCCTGACTGGGACAATTCCTCACAGCATGTATGCTTCAGACATTTTCTAATTTGTCGTTTAAGCCATCAGGGTATAAGCAACGAAGCTTAAACATCCAATATGCTTCTCTTCTATTAACCCCTTCACCGCCGGCCACTAAAACACCCTAATGACTGGGCCATTTTTTGCAATTCTGACAAGTGTCACTTTGACAGGTTATAACTCTGGAACACTTCAACGGATCCTAGCAATTCTTATATTTGTTTTTTTGTGCTAAATTGTACTTCATGATAGTGGTTAAGATATTTTTTGCGTTTATTTGTGAAAATTTCAGACATTTTGCGAAAATTTTGCAATTTTCAAACTTTGAAATTTTATGGCCATAAATCCAAGAATTATGTCACACAAAATAGTTACTAAATAAAATTTCTCACATGTTACTTTACATCAGCGCAATTTTCGAAACAAAATTTTTTTTGTTAGGAAGTTAGAAGTTCATCAGCAATTTCTAATTTTTCCAACAAAATTTACAAATTATTTTTTTAGGGACTACATCACATTTGAAGTGACTTTAAGAGGCCTAGGTGACAGAAAATACCCAAAAGTGACCCATTCTAAAAGCTGCACCGCTCACACTGCTCAAAACCACATCCAAGAAGTTTATTAACCCTTCAGGTGTTTCACAGGAACCAAAGCAATGTGGAAGGAAAAAATGAAAAATGTACTTTTTAACACAAAAATGTTACTTTAGCCATAAAATTTTGCATTTTCACAAGGGAGAAAAGAGAAAATGCACCATAAAAGTTATTGTGCAATTTCTCCTGAGTACGCTGATATGTGGTAAAAATCAATTGTTTGGGCGCACGGCAGTGCTCGGAAGAGAAGGCGTGCCAGTCGAATTTTTGAACGCAAAATTAGCTGCACTCAGCGGACGCCATGTTGGGTTTGGAGACCCTTTGAGGTGCCTAAACAATGGAGCTCCCCCACAAGTGACCACATTTTGGAAACTAGAGCCCTCAAATAATTTTTCTAGATGTTTGGTGAGCACTTTGAACCCCTGGGGGCTTCACAGAAGTTTATAGCATTGAGCCGTGAAAAGAAAAAAAAAAATGTTACCACAAAACTGTTGCTTCAACTAGGTAGCTTTTTTTTCACAAGGGTATCAGGAAAAATGCACCAGAAAAGTTATAGTGCATTTTTTCCTGAGTACGATGATACCCCATATGTGGTAAAAATCAATTGCTTGGGCGCACAACAGGGCTCTGAAGTGAAGGAGCGCCATTCGAATTTTTAAGCGCAAAATTAGCTGGACTCCTTAGCGGACACCATGTTGGGTTTGGAGACCCCTTGAGGTGCCTAAACAATGGAGCTCCCCCACAAGTGACCCCATTTTGGAAACTAGATCCCTCAAATAATTATTCTAGATGTTTAGTGAGCCTTTTGAACCCCCGGGGGCTTAAGTTAATAACGTTGAGCCGTGAAAATATATATATTTTTTTACCACAAAACTGTTACTTGAACCAGGTAGCTTTTTTCACAAGGGTATCAGTAAAAAATGCACCATAAAACATATTGTGCAAATTCTCCTGAATATCCAGATACCTCATATGTGGTGGAAAGTAATTGTTTGGAAAATGTGATTACCTACACCAAGCGGATCTGTAAACTGTCCTTTAATCCCCAACCCAGCCTAATCTTTCTGAACTTGGTCAGCAACCCACAAAACACGCCAAACAAAACTCTCCTCCTATTCCTCCTAGCGGCGGCCAAACTGCTCATCCCCCCCCCTTTTTGGCGCTCGACAAGTGTACCTACTATCCAAACTTGGATGCTCAAAATCGACCAGTTATATCAAATTGAAGAGCTGGCAGCTTTAGCTTATCACTCTCAAGATAAATTTAGACTCATCTGGGCCCCCTGGTTGAAGTTCCGAGAATCCTCCGAGTACTTTGAATTGGTGACGTCTTGACTTGCTCCGACCCCCCTCCCCCGAGTCAGCCATGATATATTTCTTATCTAGATTTATCCCCACTTAGGCCCCCTGTCTCTCACTATCTTCTTGAAACCATCCTTACCTTTCTTTACACCCCCCCATCTTACTTTTGACATGGTTTACATATGTTCCTTTCACTAATGTTGATTATACACAAAAGTTTATTGTTAATTTCACATGGACTGCAATGGTAAACACACCTAACTGAGGTACTTCCGAAAGGGAAGAAAGATTATCCAGAACTGTGGACCGAACTATAGATCTAAATCCTTCCCTCCCGGATTCGAGTGCCTTATATTTTCTCACATATATTCATTATTTTATGTTACGTTATATCAATTTTTTGCTCTTAACAATACTTGGAAGGTGTACATTGTGTTTCATATGCTAATTTTCACTTTAATAAAAAGAATATTGAAAAGAAAAGGAAATTAATTGTTTGGGCGCACAGTGCGGCTTAGAAGGAAAGGAGCACCATATGACAGCAAGATTGGTTGGAATCATTAGCTGATGTTGTTACGAATCAACGCCACCGTAGCCGCAAGCAGCCTGCTGTGGTTCCTGTGACGCCCAGGTGCCAGTCGTCGTTTTTGGCCGTGCCTCGGGTCGTCCAGCTGGCTGCTTCCTCTTCCACGTCTAAGTGTAGAGAGGTGGCTAGTGCGCATGCGTGTGTTGATTTACCCCAGTCACAGCCTAAAGGGGGCTTTACACGCTATGATATCGTTAATGTTTTATCGTCGGGGTCACGTTGTTTGTGACGCACATCCAGCGTCATTAACGATATCATAGCGTGTAACGAAACGATCGCAGAAGCGGCAAAAATCGTTTCCCGTGGAGAGCTCGTCCTAAAACCAAGAATCATTTATTTCTAATTAGCGATGTTGTTCATCGTTCCTGGGGCAACACACATCGCTGTGTGTGACACCGCAGGAGCGAGGAACATCTCCTTACCTGCCTCCACCGGCAATGCGGAAGGAAGGAGGTGGGAGGGATGTTTACGTCCCGCTCATCGCCGCCACTCCGCTTCTATTGGACGCCTGCCGTGTGACGTCGCTGTGACGACGCACGACCCGCCCCCTTAGAAAAGAGGCGGAACGCCGGGCAGAGCAACGTCGCAGGGCAGGTAAGCTGTGTGACGGGGGAGCGCGATTTTGTGCGCGGCAGGCAGCGATATGCCCGTGTCACACAAACAATGGGGGCGGGTACGCACGATAGCGATATCGTTGTCGATATTGCTACCGTGTAAAGCCCACTTAAGTCCAGTGTTTCGCCTAGTGAGCATGCTCAGCCTGACTGTGCCATTCCTGAGGCTAAGTCCTCAGTTCGGGCTACTGAGCATGCTCACACACTTTGTGCAAAAAGCCTCTTTGCATAGGTACTTGGACTTCGCACCGTGTCTAAGTCCTGTGTTGTGCTTACTGAGCATGCTCAAGCTGATAATCTGTTTTCTGAGACTACTGTTCAGGCTACTAAGCATGCTCATGCACTTAGTGCATCAGAGGCTAGGTCTGGTAAGGACCTCATTGGCCATGTCCGTGAGGTGGCATGCCCCGATAGGCCAGAGGGCATCAGGTGTCCTGATGATGTGACAGGCCCTGATAGGCCAGAGGGCATCAGGTGTCCTGATGATGTGACAACTCCAGACTGGCTCGCAGAGGCCCGCCCCTATGACTTGGCACCTCATCATTGTTCGTCAGACTATGACTGGTGAGGTGTTTGGGGCGTGGCTTCCATGAGGTCATCAGTGAAGTGGCGGTTCCGGATAGGCCGCTGGTTATGTCACTGATGACGTGGCACTCTGCTATTGGCTCCTGGAGGTGCATTGTGGTCCACCCTGGGTTGGGGCGGACCCAGGTTATAAAAGGGGCTGGAAACAACATGGAGGTGTGCAGTCTTCTATTATGCTCAGACAGAGCACACCTCCATGCGTTGAAGCCATTGCAGCTTTAAGACAGAGGTAGGCAGGGATAGGGTGTCGGTGCTGGATGCCACCACACTTGCGGCACGGTTACGGCCAGCTCCTGTTCTAATAGTCCTGCTAGTGCTGCCCAGTGGCATTAACTGGGCTGCTGCTGCACCTGCTGTCCACAAGTGTGCCTCCTACGGACACGGACAGCATACCCCAGGGCCCCTGTGTTGTTAACAGGGAGTTCCTGGGCTGGGTGTGTGGACCCTGTGACGCTAACAGGGTTCACAGTCTCCTGATCTGAGTGTCGTCTAACTCGGGTCAGACTTCTATTAGTTTCAGAGCCACCCAGCTCTGTATCCTCCGCCTAACCTTCAGGTTGTCAGCATCTCCTTTTCCATCTGGGAGCAAGGTGGACCCCGACTGGTGATTGGGATATATACCACCTTATCCTAATCTGCCAGTCCCCCCGTAACAGATGGTGTTTCTTCAGCAGATGTTACTCTTGCTTTACCACCAACCCCATGGACACAAACTTATTTTCCCTTTCCAACACGCCTGTTCCCCTTTCCACCAGCATCTGGCCTTTTTCCACTCATTTTGTATATGACCAAATTAGCAACTCAGCAGGGACACCCTACTCAACGACGTCTCAGCACAGCAGCCAGCCCTCGGTCCCTCAGATGTGGACAAGTAAAAGACCATTTCCTCCTAGCCATGACAAAGCGGTGAGATTCATTCTGTGCACCACTGGTGTTTAGTGGAAAAGCTGATCTAAGATTGTGTAACAGCTTCTGCTGATACTCCTGCATACATGCGTCCCTTTCTATGGCAGAAATTATTTTGCCAAATTTGGCCACAGACACCACTTAAGTGGCATCAATTTTCCCACAGTTGCAAATTTAAAATGGTTATTTTCATGAAGAACATTCAAAAATCCACAAGCCTTTAGTCTCCCCAGGATGACACAGGGGTAGAAAAGTCTTTGCGGATCAATGACTTGTTCATCTTGATGAACGTTAGTCTGTCCACATTGTCACTGGATAGACGCATGCGCTTATCTGTCAGCACACACCCAGCAGCATTGAAGACATGTTCCGAGAGAACGCTGGCTGCAGGACACGACAAGATCCCCAAGGTGTAAGTGTACCGCCCCGCGGGCTCGGCCGGCTGCCGAGCCGCTCGGATCCGTGCTCGTTGGTGGGTGGCTCGAGCTCTCCACGGACCCGGGGGTCACGCCGTTCTGAAAAAGGGTTGGCGCTACCCGCAGGGACTTCGGTGGGGAGTTCCACGGCTTGTTCCGCGGTGGTTTGTAGAGGGATTTTAAGTTTGTGACGCCACCCACGGGTTGTGGTGAATGGATGGACACCACCGCTGCCGTTGACTAGGCCTCCCGGGGATGGTGTTGCACAGCTTGGTGTTGACCCCCCTCTGTAGGTAGGGGAGTGATGGTCCCGGGGGCCCGAGAGAGGTGCAGAGGTGGGGGAGCGGGTGCGTGCTGGGTGCTAGTGCTGTGCGACGCAGTGCGCGGCCCGAAGGCACTGGTGTACTCACTATGATACAACACACTGGAGTCTCTGGTAAACCAAACGGAATGATGAACGGTGCCCGCAGCCGGCTGCAGCTTCCACTTCACAGACTGGTGGTTTCTGCCTTTCTCCTGCACCTCTTTAGTGTAGACGTTATGACTCCTATGCCTAAGCAACGGTAGTCTGCTCCCTGGATTGCTGGTTGTCGGGAGAGCCCTGTTTGCCCGCAGATGCTGGCCCCTTGGGTCTCTATGCCTTGGCGGTGGCTTTACCCTAATAGTTGGGCTGTTGTCTTCAGTCGGGTCTTGTGTGGGAAAGGTCCTAAAGTCCAGTCCTCAATCAGTTGATTCGACTTAGCCTAGTTGTTTCTGGGCCTCGCACTGGGTCTGAGTACCCCTCCTGGTGCTCCGGTTTCCAATCAGTTCCCCGGTTCAATACCGGCGGGCCACCGCCCGACCCCGGTCCCTACGGTTCCACCGGCTGTAATCCTAGCTCCTGCAGGCGGACACCACCGTCTGCCTCCTTGCCAGAGGTGACTGGGCTCCAACCCAGACACCTGGTAGACTATAGATAGAGAACCCCGGCACTCAAAAAATTGAGACAGTCTTATATAGTTGAATTTTTATTTATTTAATTTTATTTTTGACGTTTCGGCGAATGCCTTTTTCAAAACTAAATAAAAAAGAGTACAAACATATACAAATATGAGTACCATAAATACATAAGATATTATGAGTCATATCTGTATCAAAATTAGAAAACATCATATATACCTAATTCAGTGTGAAAACAGGAGATATGTTTTGTCCTGTGAAGTATATCACTGAACTTCGTATGAAATATTCTAGAAAAAAAGGCCCATATATTAGATACAAGAAAAAATGAATACATAAAGCCGCCAAAAAGAACATACAATATGAACATACCTAATCAGAATCTCCCCAAAAAAGAGCTCTGAATAATGAGGTATAATATTCACATATGTGATTATCTATGGGACAAAAAATATAAATTTTAAACCACATATTGGGATGTAACAAGGATGCATCTGTATGCAGCAATAAAACATCATATTACCTCATATAAAAAGTGGAGTTTCCTACTGAGGAATTGTAGTGGAAATATTGCTAATAAGGTAGCTAGAGAATAAAGTGAAATAACAATCAATGAAGAATAAAGAAAAAAGAAAAATCCCATAGAGAAACATGATGATAGCAGCTAGAAGCGCTATAACATTACCTGTGCCTTGGGAGATCAGTGGTGGAATGGGACAGAACAGAGCCGCGGTGAAGCTTATAAGCCGAATAGGGGCGGGCCAACTAATTAATTTCCTGAATGGAGGAACGCACGGTGAAACGCAACGTGCGCGTGCGCAGTGAAATGCGGAAATGCGCGCATGCGCAGTAGTGAAGAAACGGTGAGGCAGTGTAACCCAGATTCGGAGCTCCATGGAAACCAAAGTAAACTTCAGCGTGTCTATAGGAAGGAGGGAAAACGGAAAAATATAAGTATATAGCAGGGTCAAAACAAGTAATTACCAATATTAAGCAGTGGCCATATATAAATAATAATAAAAACATACGAAACGTATGAATATACATACGTAAACATTATCTGAATGACCCTGCAACAACTATCAGGATACAGTAACAGATTTACAACCCTTATGTGAATCAATGAGGATAAGGATTACCATGATAATCGTATATACATATATATATATATATATATACACCCACACACACATATACACATATATACATATATATATACTTATATATACACATATACATATGCGCGGAGTACACACACACACATACATATCCATATTAATACACTTATAAACAAACAAGAAAATGGATCACAAAACAGGACGGACCCCATATCTCCAATTCAATAACATTCATACTCCCTATTGACCATGGGGGGATAGGGTATTGAGCATGTGGATCCAATAGGATTCTCTATATTTTAATTTGCGAACCCTGTCACCTCCACGCCTCCATGGGGGAACATGCTCAAGGACCTAGAAATGAAGTTGAGAAATAGTATGCCCACATTGTATGAAGTGATAGGGTATAGGCAACATAGTTAATCTACATCTAATGGTGGATTTGTGCTTCCCTATGCGGTCTGGGACATGCTGGGTAGTCTCCCCAACATATCCGAGACCGCACGGACACTTTATTAAGTACACTACATATGATGTGTCACAGGTGAATAATTCTTTTATTTGAAAAACCTTCCCGGTATGGGGGTGTGTAAATTGGTTGCCCTTAATCATATTTGAGCAAAGGGGACAGTGGAGGCACGGGAAATTACCCTTTTTGGGAGTGGAAAGAAAGGTCTGTCGGGACCGAAGAATTGCCGACCCAATGTCCGCCTTAACTAGGAGATGGCGGAGATTAGGGGAACGTTTACAGCTAAACAAAGGAGAAGTGGAGAATTCAGATATTTGAGGATAGGATCTCTGTAATACCTGCCAATGTCTAAGAATAATCTTCTTAATGATCGGATGAAAGGGATGAAATGTATTAACAAAAGAAATATAAGGTCCCTCCCTCCTAGGTTTACAGATAGGATTTAAACTCTCTTGAAATGCGGAATTAACTACCGATGCGGGGTATCCACGTTGTAGAAATTTTTGTGACATCTCCTCATGTCTACGAGAACGCTGATCATGCAATGTAACAATTCGTGATACTCTTTTATGTTGGGAAATTGGTAAAGAATTTTTTAAATGACGTGGGTGACTACTTGTATAGTACAAGAGACTATTACGGTCAGTGGGTTTAATATACATGTCTGAGGAGATGTGACCCTCCTGATCTATATGAATAAGAGTAT
Source organism: Anomaloglossus baeobatrachus (assembly GCF_048569485.1). Lineage (NCBI taxonomy): Eukaryota > Metazoa > Chordata > Amphibia > Anura > Aromobatidae > Anomaloglossus > Anomaloglossus baeobatrachus. The sequence continues at coordinate 400,122,142 of NC_134353.1, read as the reverse complement.
CAAGAAAATTTACAGTAGACAAATCAATATGTTGGGTGAAAGAAAGACCTGCTACCCGAGTATTCAAATACTGAAAAAAATTGTCAAAAATCGACTGAGAACCTGTAAAGACAATAAAAATATCGTCAATGTATCGTTTGTAAAAAGCTACATGATCTCGGAACAGCGGATGGGTATATACAAACATAGACTCAAAATGAGTCATGTATATGTTTGCATATGGTGGGGCGACATTTGAGCCCATCGCTGTGCCTTTAATATGAAAATAAAATTGATCTTGGAATAAAAAATAATTTTTATGGAGTACTATAGACAAAAGATCCAGACAAAATTCTTTTTGTTTAGATGAAAAATGACTATAGTTATTAAAAAACCAGGTGACCGCTAGGATGCCAAGAGAATGATCAATACTTGTGCAAAGAGAATTAATATCTAGAGTGACAAGGAACGAGCCAGGTGGGAATGGACTAAGAGACTGAAGTTGATACAAGAAATCTCCTGTGTCACGTAAGTAAGAGGCAGTTTTAAATACCAAAGGCGATAGAATACGGTCCGTTATTGCCAAAGATGATAACAATGAGTCAATCGCAGCAACTATAGGACGTCCGGGTGGATACCATAAATGTTTATGTACCTTTGGTAATGTATATAAAACCGGAGTGACCGGATTGACCTTGTTCAAATAGGTAGCCAATTTAGAATCAATTATTCCCAGAATGGAATAGCGTTGGATCATATCTAAAATATTTTTCTTAATGTCACTGGAAGGATCATGGGATAGTGCTAAATAGGTAGTTCTATCAGCTAATTGTGACATTATCTCAGAGATGTAATAGCTCTTGTCCATCACCACCAGAGACCCGCCCTTATCAGCTGGTTTGATTATAATTGAAGAGTTATTCTGAAGAGAATGTAATGCTTGGGTTTCACCTGGAGTTAGATTTTTCTTAATCCGCAAATCTCCGATTTTGACTGTGTTAATAAATTTATCACTATCTGACTTAACAAGGGAAATGAAAGTCTCAGCAGGGTGATAGGTCCGAGGAGGCATAAAGCTACTAGGCATGTTCAGATTGAGCTTACTAAAGGAAAATTGCATAACCTGCTGAGTATCTGGCAACACTGGGTTCTGGTCCAAAGATCCCTGATTAAAGTGAACCTTAAGTCTCACTGACCTTTAAAACTTATTTAATTCCTGTTCAAGTAAAAAAGTGTCAAAATGAGGAGTCGGACAAAAAGTCAGACCTTTTTGTAACACTTGTGACTCAAGGGGGACAGGGTATACGAGGAGATATTGAAAATGAGGTCCGTCCTACCTATGATCTTGTTGTCACTCAATCTCCCGATGACTGATATCCTCTTCCCCCTCCTCGTCAATTTTTGTGGGAATGCGCGACGTTGCCCTAAAAAAGATGCCTGGTGGGACTCCATTTCACTGCCCGAACTGGCAGATGAAGAACACTCAGTCCTTGGTGGAAAGCGTCTGCGCGGAAAAGATTCGCCACATCGCCACCTGTAAACCTGTCCACGCTTATAATCCTCCTCATCACGTGCAAATTTATTGCGTTTTCGCTCTTGAAGTGTTTTCTTATATTCCGAAATGGTAGAGTCCATTTTGGACTTCATCTATATATATAATTGCCTTATTCTGTCTGTCTGTCTGTCTTGCTCCAAAATTCTGTCCTTACCGTGACACTTACCGCGACAAGCGTCTCATTGGCCGCTCGCCTCGCCTCCGCCCCCCCGCACGGATTGGCCGCTCGCCCAGGATCCGACACACCCCGCCCCCCTCACGCATTGCACGCTCGCTCTGGCCCCGCCCCCCGCACGCATTCCCCGAACCGACATGGAGCCACGACTCCCAGGTGAGTGCTGTACCCCCGGGAGCCCACATCAGCGTACGCCGCCAACCCAGCCGACACATACCCTCGCATTGCTGGGGTTGCCGGCGTATTCTGGTGTGGGCTCCCGTGCGAGTGGGGGGCGGGGTACACCGGTAACCATTGTAGCATAGTTACCAGCGCATCAACGTCCTGCAGCGGCGGAACACACACACACGCACACACATAAGAACAGACACACACACACATCAGATCACACTCACTCTCACACACACCTCACACACACATCAGATCGCATCCACACACTCACAACATCCTGTGATATCGCTTGCTTCTCGGCGGCGATACTGTGCGTGCAATGACCTTCCAGGACCTGCCGGAGGATCACATGGCCAGAAGCATGTGGTATCTCCGGATGTTGTGAGTGTGAGCGCGTATGTGCAATATCGTCAATGTGTGTGTGCATGTATGCGATCGGGTGTGTGCGTGTATGCGATCGGGTGTGTGCGTGTATGCGATCGGGTGTGTGCGTGTTGGCAGAAGACAGAGGAGCACTGCGTGCAGCACAGCTGCTGGGACTGCCTACCGGAGGGCACAGGCAGAAGTGGGGTGTGAGTGTATGCGATCAGATGTGTGCGTGTATACTGTCTGATGTGTGACTGTGGAGCATGATGGGGGGTGCACATCATGGGGGATGGAGCACAATGTGGAGTGCGCAGCATGGGGGATGGAGCACGATGGGGAGTGCGCAGCATGGGGATGAAGCACGATAGGGAGTGCACAGAATGGGGGTTGGAGCATGATGGGGAGTGCGCAGCATGGGGGATGGAGCACGATGGGCAGTGCGCAGCATGGGGGATGGAGCACGATGGGGGGTGCGCAGCATAAGGGATGGAGCACGATGGGGAGTGCGCAGCATGGGGGATGGAGCACGTTTGGGAGTGCGCAGCATGGGGGATGGAGTACGATGGGGAGTGCGCAGCATGGGAGATGGAGCATGTTTGGGAGTGGGCAGCATGGGAGATGGAGCACGTTTGGGAGTGCGCAGCATGGGAGATGGAGCACAATGGGGAATGCGCAGCATGGGGGATGGAGCACGATGGGGAGTGCGCAGCATAGGGGATGGAGCAAGATGGGGGTGCGCAGCATGGGGGATGGAGCACGATGGGGGTGCGCAGCATGGGGGATGGAGCACGATGGGGGGTGCACACCTCCCCCCAACACACACACACGCGCACTGCACAACACACCACACACACAATGGGAACCACAAACACCGCCCTACACAGACACCCACACACACACAGACAACGCCGCACACACACAACACCCAACACACAAACACCGCGGCACACACGAATATACGCACATACCGCACAACACACACATTGCACAAAACATACCTCCCCCAAAACACACACCCCACACCCACACAAACCGTGCAACACACACACACAACACTACAGACACACAGCGCTCCACAAACAACGCAACACACGCAACACACATACAACACCGCTCTCACCCCCCGCCACACCCAGACAACACCCAGAACATTTACAGCGCCATACACAAACACTTACATTAACTACACAATACGTAAATTCTAGAATACCCGATGCGTAGAATCGGGCCACCTTCTAGTATTTAATAAATCAGTAGATGAAAAAGTATTAGATAATTGTCCCTCAATAGTTGATACTTGTCTGGAAATAATATCCAATTCTTTATGTAAATAGTCAATAGTAAGGGTCATCAGGTCATACGAGCATTTGCTCAAAATGTGTTCAAATGTGGTACAGAACTCAAGGTTGTCAGAAAACAAAGTAGGCCGTAACGAAACACGTAATCCCCGTGGTATTCTTTTAACCTTGTAATACTCAGCAAGGGTAATAAGATGGAGCTCCAAGGCTACCTGGTGTTTTAGCTCGCGTTCATACTCCTTTGCCCGTGATTCTTCACTTGGAGTAAACAAAAATTGTCCAGTGGTAGTCACTCTTGAATGGATAGCAGAAGATTCCTCTTCATTATAGGAAAAAATATTGGAAGCCATAATCAATAATATTAATTTGGTACGTCAGGAGCACAGACCAAAAAATGCGCTATAAACAATTATATAATAGCCCGGCTCACTGAGAAAAGTGCTCAGGGGAAAAAAATATATGACATATAGATAGAGAACCCCGGCACTCAAAAAATTGAGACAGTCTTATATAGTTGAATTTTTATTTATTTAATTTTATTTTTGACGTTTCGGCGAATGCCTTTTTCAAAACTAAATAAAAAAGAGTAGAAACATATACAAATATCAGTACCATAAATACATAAGATATTATGAGTCATATCTGTATCAAAAAAATTAGAAAACATCATATATACCTAATTCAGTGTGAAAACAGGAAATATGTTTTGTCCTGTGAAGTATATCACTGAACTTCGTATGAAATATTCTAGAAAAAAAGGCCCATATATTAGATACAAGAAAAAATGAATACATAAATCTGCCAAAAAGAACATACAATATGAACATACCTAATCAGAATCTCCCCAAAAAAGAGCTCTGAATAACGAGGTATAATATTCACATATGTGATTATCTATGGGACAAAAAATATAAATTTTAAACCACATATTGGGATGTAACAAGGATGCATCTGTATGCAGCAATAAAACATCATATTACCTCATATAGAAAGTGGAGTTTCCTACTGAGTAACTGTAGTGGAAATATCGCTAATAAGGTAGCTAGAGAATAAAGTGAAATAACAATCAATGAAGAATAAAGAAAAAACTAAAATCCCATAGAGAAACATGATGATAGCAGCTAGAAGCGCTATAACATTACCTGTGCCTTGGGAGATCAGTGGTGGATGGGACAGAAGAGAGCCGCGGTGAAGCTTATAAGCCGAATAGGGGCGGGCCAACTAATTAATATCCTGAATGGAGAAACGCACGGTGAAACGTAACGTGCGCGTGCGCAGTGAAACGCGGAAATGCGCGCATGCGCAGTAGTGAAGAAACGGTGAGGCAGTGTAACCCAGATTCGGAGCTCCATGGAAACCAAAGTAAACTTCAGCGTGTCTATAGGAAGGAGGGAAAACGGAAAAATATAAGTATATAGCAGGGTCAAAACAAGTAATTACCAATATTAAGCAGTGGCCGTTTCTTCACTACTGCTGAGTTACGGCCTACTTTGTTTTCTGACAACCTTGAGTTCTGTACCACATTTGAACACATTTTGAACAAATGCTCGTATGACCTGATGACCCTTACTATTGACTATTTACATAAAGAATTGGATATTATTTCCAGACAAGTATCAACTATTGAGGGACAATTATCTAATACTTTTTCATCTTCTGAATTATTACATATGAAGTCCAAAATGGACTCTACCATTTCGGAATATAAGAAAACACTTCAAGAGCGAAAACGCAATAAATTTGCACGTGATGAGGAGGATTATAAGCGTGGACAGGTTTACAGGTGGCGATGTGGCGAATCTTTTCCGCGCAGACGCTTTCCACCAAGGACTGAGTTTTCTTCATCTGCCAGTTCGGGCAGTGAAATGGAGTCCCACCAGGCATCATTTTTAGGGCAACGTCGCGCATTAAAAACAAATACAGTATGACCGAATTGAGTTCAATTTGTAAACGGAAAAACCTCAAATTCCAATTAAAATAATTATTTTTATTGATATATTTTTTAAAAAAAGTGAAAAACACCCAATGATTTTGAACACATAAGAACACATCCTCTCCTCATGTGTTCTTATGTGTTCAAAATCATTGGGTGTTTTTCACTTTTTTTAAAAAATATATCAATAAAAATAATTATTTTAATTGGAATTTGAGGTTTTTCCGTTTACAACGTCGCGCATTCCCACAAAAAAGACGAGGAGGGTGCAGAGGAGATCAGTCATCGGGAGATCGAGTGATAACAAGATCACAGGTAGGACTGACCTCATTTTCAATATCTCCTCGTACACCCTGTCCCCCCTTGAGTCACAAGTGTTACAAAAAGGTCTGACTTTTTGTCCGACTCCTCATTTTGACACTTTTTTACTTGAACAGGAATTAAATAAGTTTTACAGGTCAGTGAGACTTAAGGTTCACTTTAATCAGGGATCTTTGGACCAGAACCCAGTGTTGCCAGATACTCAGCAGGTTATGCAATTTTCCTTTAGTAAGCTCAATCTGAACATGCCCAGTAGTTTTATACCTCCTCGGACCTATCACCCTGCTGAGACTTTCATTTCCCTTGTTAAGTCAGATAGTGATAAATTTATTAACACAGTCAAAAGCGGAGATTTGCGGATTAAGAAAAATCTAACTCCAGGTGAAAACCAAGCATTACATTCTCTTCAGAATAACTCTTCATTAATAATCAAACCAGCTGATAAGGGCGGGTCTCTGGTGGTGATAGACAAGAGCTATTACATCTCTGAGATAATGTCACACGTAGCTACCTATTTACCACTATCCCATGATCCTTCCAGTGACATTAAGAAAAATATTTTAGATATGATCCAACGCTATTCCATTCTGGGAATAATTGATTCTAAATTATCTACCTATTTGAACAAGGTCAATCCGGTCACTCCGGTTCTATATACGTTACCAAAGGTACATAAAAATTTATGGTATCCACCCGGACGTCCTATAGTTGCTGCGATTGACTCATTGTTATCACCTTTGGCAATAACGTTGGACCGTATTCTATCGCCTTTGGTATTTAAAACTGCCTCTTACTTACGTGACACAGGAGATTTCTTGCATCAACTTCAGTCTCTTAGTCCATTCCCACCTGGCTCGTTCCTTGTCACTCTGTATATTAATTCTCTTTACACAAGTATTGATCATTCTCTTGGCATCCTTGCGGTCACTTGGTTTTTGGATAACTATAGTGATTTTTCATCTAAACAAAAATAATTTTGTCTGGATCTTTTGTCTATAGTACTCCATAAAAATTATTTTTTATTCCAAGATCAATTTTATTTTCATATTAAAGGCACAGCGATGGGCTCAAATGTCGCCCCACCATATGCAAACATATACATGACTCATTTTGAGTCTATGTTTGTATAAACCCATCCGCTGTTCCGAAATCATGTAGCTTTTTACAAACGATACATTGACGATATTTTTATTGTCTTTACAGGTTCTCAGTCGCTTTTTGACAATTTTTTTCAGTATTTGAATACTCGGGTAGCAGGTTTTTCTTTCACCCAACATATTGATTTGTCTACTGTAAATTTTCTTGATACTCTTATTCATATAGATCAGGAGGGTCACATCTCCTCAGACATGTATATTAAACCCACTGACCGTAATAGTCTCTTGTACTATACAAGTAGTCACCCACGTCATTTAAAAAATTCTTTACCAATTTCCCAACATAAAAGAGTATCACAAATTGTTACATTGCATGATCAGCGTTCTCGTAGACATGAGGAGATGTCACAAAAATTTCTACAACGTGGATACCCCGCATCGGTAGTTAATTCCGCATTTCAAGAGAGTTTAAATCCTATCCGTAAACCTAGGAGGGAGGGACCTTATAGTTCTTTTGTTAATGCATTTCATCCCTTTCATCCGATCATTAAGAAGATTATTCTTAGACATTGGCAGGTATTACAGAGATCCTATCCTCAAATATCTGAATTCTCCACTTCTCCTTTGTTTAGCTATAAACGTTCCCCTAATCTCCGCGATGTCCTAGTTAAGGCGGACATTGGGTTGGCAATTCTTCGGTCCCGACAGACCTTTCTTTCCATTCCGAAAAAGGGTAATTTCCCGTGCCTCCACTGTCCCCATTGCTCAAATATGATTAAGGGCAACCAATTTACACACCCCCGTACCGGCAAGGTTTTTCAAATAAAAGAATTTTTCACCTGTGACACATCATATGTAGTCTACTTAATAAAGTGTCCGTGCGGTCTCGGATATGTTGGGGAGACTACCCAGCATGTCCCAGACCGCATAGGGAAGCACAAATCCACCATTAGATGTAGATTGACTATCTTGCCTATACCCTATCACTTCATACAATGTGGGCATACTATTTCTCAACTTCGTTTCTAGGTCCTTGAGCATGTTCCCCCATTGAGGCGTGGAGGTGACAGGGTTCGCAAATTAAAATATAGAGAATCCTATTGGATCCACATGCTCAATACCCTATCCCCCCATGGTCTTAATAGGAAGTAAGAATGTTATTGAATTGGAGATATGGGGTCCGTCCTGTTTTGTGATCAATTTTCTTTATAAGTTTCATTCAGTTATATCAAGTTTGTTTATAAGTGTATTAATATGGATATGTATGTGTGTGTGTGTACTCCGTGCATATGTATATGTGTATATATATTTATATATATATGTATATATGTGTATATGTGTGTGTGGGTGTATATATATATATATATATATGTATATACGATTATCATGGTAATCCTTATCCTTATTGATTCACATAAGGGTTGTAAATCTGTTACTGTATCCTGATAGTTGTTGCAGGGTCATTCAGATAATGTTTACGTATGTATATTCATACGTTTCGTATGTTTTTATTATTATTTATATATGGCCACTGCTTAATATTGGTAATTACTTGTTTTGACCCTGCTATATACTTATATTTTTCCGTTTTCCCTCCTTCCTATAGACACGCTGAAGTTTACTTTGGTTTCCATGGAGCTCCGAATCTGGGTTACACTGCCTCACCGTTTTTTCACTAATGCACATGCGCGCATTTTCGCGTTTCACTGCGCACGCGCACGTTGCGTTTCACCGTGCGTTTCTCCATTTAGGAAATTAATTAGTTGGCCCGCCCCTATTCGGCTTATAAGCTTCACCGCGGCTCTGTTCTGTCCCATTCCACCACTGATCTCCCAAGGCACAGGTAATGTTATAGCGCTTCTAGCTGCTATCATCATGTTTCTCTATGGGATTTTTCTTTTTTCTTTATTCTTCATTGATTGTTATTTCACTTTATTCTCTAGCTACCTTATTAGCAATATTTCCACTACAATTCCTCAGTAGGAAACTCCACTTTCTATATGAGGTAATATGATGTTTTATTGCTGCATACAGATGCATCCTTGTTACATCCCAATATGTGGTTTAAAATTTATATTTTTTGTCCCATAGATAATCACATATGTGAATATTATACCTCGTTATTCAGAGCTCTTTTTTGGGGAGATTCTGATTAGGTATGTTCATATTGTATGTTCTTTTTGGCAGATTTATGTATTCATTTTTTCTTGTATCTAATATATGGGCCTTTTTTTCTAGAATATTTCATACGAAGTTCAGTGATATACTTCACAGGACAAAACATATTTCCTGTTTTCACACTGAATTAGGTATATATGATGTTTTCTAATTTTTTTGATACAGATATGACTCATAATATCTTATGTATTTATGGTACTGATATTTGTATATGTTTCTACTCTTTTTTATTTAGTTTTGAAAAAGGCATTCGCCGAAACATCAAAAATAAAATTAAATAAATAAAAATTCAACTATATTAGGCCCCTTTCACACGTCAGTGATTCTGGGACGTTTGTGCTTTTTTTTTAAACGTACCAGAATCACTGACATACGCAGACCCATTCTAATGAATGGGTCTGCTCACACGTCAGTGATTTTTCACTGCACGTGTCTCCGTGCAGCGTAAACGCGTGTGCGTGATTGCTGCACGGAGACATGTCAATTTTTTTCTGGCATCACTGATGTTCCACGGACCACGCAATGGTGTGGTCCGTGAAACACGTGCCAGAAAAAAACTTGCTTTTAAAATAAAAAACATTTTAACTCACCCGGCGTCCAGCGATGTCCTCTGCAGCCCGTTCTCCCTGCTGCTTCTAAGCCGGCTGATTACTGTCGCGCATATTCATTATGCGCGACACAGCCGACCCGGAAGCAGCTGCTGCGGGGGTCACCGCCGGCCGGATGCTGCGTCGCGGGAGCGATCAGCACCATGGACAGCGGGAGCGGGCGCAGGTGAGTGAATCTCTAAGTGCAATCACGGGCCACGGAGAACGGAGCCCGGATTGCACTTAGACAACCCACGTGTGCCGAGATTCACGGCACACGCAGGGACATGTGCGTGTTTTACACGCCAGTGAAAAACGTCTGTGTTTTTCACTGACGTGTGAAACGGGCCTAAGACTGTCTCAATTTTTTGAGTGCTGGGGTTCTCTATCTATATGTCATATATTTTTTTTCCCCTGAGCACCTTTCTCAGTGAGCCGGGCTATTATATAATTGTTTATACCTGGTAGCTCAGGCCATTTTTCCAGATTGGAAACCCAAAATGAGCAAGGCTCCAGTTGCTCAGTTTTGACATTGATGTTCACTTGGAGATACTCCTGTATCATCTTCTCCAGGCGTTGACTATGTGTCAGATTTCTTGTGTCTTCTGGCCTTGCAAAGGATGGGCTAAAAAATTCATGAAACGATTACATAAAATTGCTGTTACCACCAGATGCGGTGTTACTGGTACGAGTGATGACTCGACAGTCCCATGGTTAGCAAGTTAGAAATGTGAGATTCACTCTGTGCAGCACTGGTGTTTAGTGGAAAAGCGGATCTAAGATTGCGTACCAGCTTCTGCTGATACTCATGCATACGTGCGTCCCTTTCTATGGCAGGAATTATTTCGCCACATTTTGTCTTGTACTGGGGATCTAAGAGTGTGGCAATCCAGTACTCGGCATTACTTCGAATTCTGACAATCCGAGGGTCTTGTTTTAGGTAGTGCAGCAAGAAGGCGCTCATGTGTCTTGCGTATCCAGGAGGAATAAGTCCTCGCTGTGTTGTTGGCGGCAAGGTGAGAATCATGCTTCCTTTTTCTGCCCTCTCCCCCCAACCTCGCACAACAGAAATGTGATCAAGGTCTCCCTCATTTGCTGATTCTTCCATGCCCATCGCCAGTTCGTCCTCCATTTCTTCCTGGGCTCCTGCACCTTCCTCAACAGTTTGGCTGCTACCATGCGCCTTTGTTAATCCCTCTCCTCCACCGTCCCATGCCAGCCACCTTGGTGCTGCTGACCGTCTGGACCTTGGAGATTTTGTTATCCTTTCCGCATATGAATCCTCCTGTACTTCCTCCCCTTCCTCTTGTCCCACCACCTGACTCCGAATACTGTTTATAGTGTGCTCCAGCATGTAGATGACCGGAATTGTCATGCTGATAATGGCATCGTCTGCACTAAACATCTTTGAAGTGATGGGCCAGGGGAGCCTCCGGCCTTGTAGTCGTGGCGGTAGTTTTCAGGCTGGCCCCTGGCTTCACCACTTCTTCAAGGTCGGGGACTGACTTGGTGGGGCAGAGTGTGATCGTGCATTCGCCGGACGTCGTACAAATGATCTTCAGACAAAGGGTGCCGGTTACAAACGACATCCTTTATTGCACAACAAGATCCGGCAGTAAAATCAGGCACTTTCGGTGGAGCTGGGGGCAGCCTGCCCTAACGCACCCTCTGGTGGGGATATGCCCGGGGTACTCCACTTCGCCGGGCTCCCACACTTTGGTTTCATGCACACCGGACCCACACCAGTTGCTTCACACCCTGAGGTTACGTTCCCCTCCTTGTTCTCCGGCGCCCCCTGGTGGTCCCGCTCACACACTCTGCCCCTTGGTGTTCTCAGCCTTCTGTCCCGGATCCAACTAACTCACACACACTCACACACTCCCCCCATGATACAGCCGGCTCCTCCTCCCCGGTGGCGACAGCCGTCCCACCCGGCCACTAGGGGTGCCCTATCACAACATAGTATAATAAAAGTCAACATTTTTATTTATTACAATTCCGGGTTAACTATGCTGGTACTGGTAGGGGGTAGGCCCACCCACTACATGCCTCCCCTCTTAAAATCCGAGCCTCCCGGCAAGGCTTTATGTATAAACATATAACAAAAATGAACATAGCAAAAAAAAATACCCTTCAGCCCAGTCCACAACAGGCGACCCGTACGAGAAAAAGGCACCAGTCCAGCGCCCGGTCTTTTGATGGCGCTCGGAGGCTTAACAGCGCTCCCGGTCTTTTGATGGCGCCCGGAGGCTCAACAGCGCTCCCGGTCTTTTGATGGCGCCCGGAGGCTCAATAGCGCTCCCGGTCTTTGGATGGCGCCCGGAGGCTCAACAGCGCTCCCGGTCTTTGGATGGCGCCCGGAGGCTCAACAGCGCTCCCGGTCTTTGGATGGCGCCCGGAGGCTCAACAGCGCTCCCGGTCTTTGGATGGCGAGCAACAGGCATATAAACTTGTAACAACTGCAAATTTCTTCGCCCTGTGGAGGAGTTCCTGACTCAGTCTGACAGCGAGCTCTCTCCGGGCTTTATCAACTGAACATGAACTTCTGCCGGTCAAACAACAATACCGGTCTTCAAACAAGCCAGCTCGGGTGATCTACTCCGGAGGCCAGGACCGCTTCCATTCGGCCGCCTGGACCTGGATGTAGGCGCCCAGGAACTGCCCAGGTTGTCGGCGCACCCTCCGGAATGAAACAGGAGCGAAAGGAGGCTCCGATGGCGTGGCCTCTTCTGTCTCCGGTGGAGGCGATGGAGTCGCCACCCGGGGCGGTTGAGGCACAGGTTGCGGCACGTCCAGGACTATTACCGGTCTGTTGGTGACACTTTGGTTAACCGCCACCACCGGGGTACCCTTTTCCGGGTCAGCGGTCGGGCCAGACTGCACCTCCGGTGGGACCGCCAAGGTGCGCCTGGAATGGGAGGCATCCGTCGGCATCGGTTTCGGCTGGCTCCGGCGCCGTTCCTGGTGCTCCTCCCACTTCAGCTCCTGTTGCCACTGGGCCGCTTCCCGGGCGGTCGGCATCTGGGTCACTCCAACCGCGAACAGGCCGCGACTTCCCGCCTCGGGTAAGAACTGCACCTTCTCTCCCGGGTAAAGAGTGTGAAGCCTCTTTGGTAGACCCTCCACGTCCAGATGGACCCGATTATAAAAATAATCGTCTCCGGTGCTCGCTTCACGAATAAACCCGTAGCCCTCCTGCTGGTTGAACTTCACCACTATACCAGTGGTGAATTGCAGGGCCAGCTCCTCACCGCCGGGACCGGACATCATTTCCCGAACGATGATCTCTGCAAGTAGCCGCTCCTGGACGGGGTCTGGCACCGGAGACGGAGCCCTTGGATATGAGGTAGAGGACGGGACTACAGGATCCCAAAAGAAGCCCCGGTGATCTTGCTCCAGCCGCTCGGCAATCACTTCGGCCGGCTCCCGCACGGGGACAGATAGTGCTGCGGCTGTGGGTGCTGCGGCTGTGGCGACGTGCTGAGGTGTCTCCACAGGGGAATAGGTAATCCCCAGGGGGCGGTTCCCCACCGGTAGCTGGGTGGCATAAGTTGCCCGTACCTCAGTGGTCGTGCCTCCGGTTGCCGCGTCCCAGGTGGTCAGCCAAGTCACCTTCTCCGGACATGCTGGGTCTCCTGGCCCGGTCGGAATCTCTGGCAAGAACGCTCCTGCTGCGGCAGCGTGTTTGGGACGCTCCCGGCTTAAGCTGGTCAGGGCCATGGCGGTGGCGAGATCCTGCTGTTGGCCGGACGTCTCCATCTCTTTCTCTTTCTGTGTAGCTAGAAATGGCGGTGGGGTCAATGCTGAGACTGGAGGAAGTGGAGGCGGGCCTATGTTTCCCGCTCTTGGACAGACTCCACCCCCAGCCTCACACATCATCTTGACTCCTCCGCGGCGGTTCTTCTTTTTCTTTAAAATACCGCCCACTTCATATTTCTTTCTTCGTACCCTGGGACTGGCGCCTCCTCTCTTTGGGCGGAGTACTCCGTACCTCTTCCTCGGCACCGGCCAGCCCCAGGCTCTTCTTTTGGCGCCAACTTTTCGCGCCTTTTCTTCCTCAGCTTCACAGACGGCGGCCATCTTGTCGCCATCTTGTGCCCGGTCCAACGCCTTAGGCACTTCTTCCTCCCACCATGGGACTGGAAATCTGCTCTCATAGCCCGGATACGGTGTACTCGGCACCACTTGATCTCCGGCTTCTTGGGTTCCTGGCAGTGGAATCGCATCCTGCCGACTACGCCACATGAAGTGATGGGCCAGGGGAGCCTCCGGCCTTGTAGTCGTGGCGGTAGTTTTCAGGCTGGCCCCTGGCTTCACCACTTCTTCAAGGTCGGGGACTGACTTGGTGGGGCAGAGTGTGATCGTGCATTCGCCGGACGTCGTACAAACGATCTTCAGACAAAGGGTGCTGGTTACAAACGACATCCTTTATTGCACAACAAGATCCGGCAGTAAAATCAGGCACTTTCGGTGGAGCTGGGGGCAGCCTGCCCTAACGCACCCTCTGGTGGGGATATGCCCGGGGTACTCCACTTCGCCGGGCTCCCACACTTTGGTTTCATGCACACCGGACCCACACCAGTTGCTTCACACCCTGAGGTTACGTTCCCCTCCTTGTTCTCCGGCGCCCCCTGGTGGTCCCGCTCACACACTCTGCACCTTGGTGTTCTCAGCCTTCTGTCCCGGATCCAACTAACTCACACACACTCACACACTCCCCCCATGATACAGCCGGCTCCTCCTCCCCGGTGGCGACAGCCGTCCCACCCGGCCACTAGGGGTGCCCTATCACAACATAGTATAATAAAAGTCAACATTTTTATTTATTACAATTCCGGGTTAACTATGCTGGTACTGGTAGGGGGTAGGACCACCCACTACATCTTCATCACCATTTTGAAACTGTGCAGAAGGGTGCATAGGTCCTTGATCTAAGACCACTCTAGCAGCGTGATCTGCCCCACCTCTGGATCTCGTTGGCCCAGGCTATACGTCATAACGTATTGCAACAGGGCTCAGCGGTGCTGCCACAGTTGCTGCAACATGTGCAGATTCAAATTCCTGCGTGTTAGCACATCGCATTTCAGACGTTGAACTGGCAGGCTGAAAGACTTCTGGAGCGAAGCAAGTTGTTGAGCTGCAGGGTGTGAACGGCGGAAGTGAGCGAACGTGCCCTCTGCAGAAGAAAATGTAGGGCGGGATAGTGGTTTAAAAATTGCTGGACAACCAGGTTCAACACGTGAGCCATACAAGGCACGTGTGTCACATTGTCCCAGCGAAGGGCCAAACCCAGGTTTGCAGCATTGTCGCACACAGCCTTCCCTGGCTGCAGGTTGAGTGTAGACAACCATTGATGAAACTCGGTCTCCAGAGCTTACCGTCCACAACTCCTCAGCGGTGTGACACACATTTCCCATACATTTCAAAGTAAAGAGTCGACCGCCTGATGCCGTTGAGCTCTGCTGCCAGCATAGTAAAAAGGTGTGCGGGATAACTTGTGCACAGTTACAACGCGGGTGGCCTTACCAGACGGGATTTGGGCGGAGGTGGAGGACCGAGACGGGGTTGAGGAGGCAGAAGCAGTGGAGGAACTTCTACATACAGAGGATTGACGCACAACTCGTGGGGACGGCAAGACTTGTACAGCAGACCCTTCTCCATATCTCACCATAGTTACCCAGTGCCCAGTCAGCGTCATGTAACGCCCCTGTCCATGCTCACTGTTTCAAGTATCTGAGGTGAAATGCACCCTGTCTCAAGGAAACGGTGATGTTGTGTGCGACATTCTGGTGTAGCGCAGACACACCTTTCTTGGAGAAGTAGCTTGATGCCCTGGCAAAACCAGGTAGTCACAGAGGTTGTACAAAACTCCATCCTTCTTGGCAGTCCAACCCAAAACCCACACCCAGGTGCACAACACCATCCAGTAAAGCCTAGTCACCCCCCCATTACAATAGGGACACACCAGTGGGCAGGACTAGGCAGATGGGAGTGCCCACCTAGGGGTCCTGAGGTGTCAGGGGCGGGAACACAGCAGTTGAGTACTGACAGTTGACAGTGGAGGAGTGTGAAGCGCAGTAGAGTCAGGAATCGGGGCCCCTGGACTACCGGACTAGGTGGCAGACGGGAAGCAGGACCACAGGTGACGGACATCCAGTCGCGGGAGACTTAAAGTGGACCAGGGCAGGGTTGTAGCCCGCCGGTGCCGACAGCGGGAATCCGGTCCGGAGGCCGTGCACAGTCGGGGTACCTGGACCCTAGGGCGAAGAAGGTTGCAAGCCCCTTATCAATTGATCAGCCGGGGGCAAGGTTTCAGGCCTTGATCTACAGAAGCCTAGAGAGCGAAACGGAAGCCCAACGTGGGGGATAGGGTGTCCGCCAGAACCCACAGAGATCCCAAGGGTCAGATTTCGCGGGCCACAGCTCCCAACATACACAGTACCGTTCCAAGCGAAGTTGTCCCAGTGAAGACACAAACACTGAGTGCAGGAGGAAGGGACCCTGCTTGCTACACCTGGGTGTAGGACCCGAATACACCCACCAGAGGCGACCGGTCACTGGAAATTTGGTTTACCACTGGACTTTGTGTGCAATTCTTTGGAAATGTGAGTACATGATCTATTCCCAGTCCAACCCTGCATGACCCTCTCTGCAACCACAGCTCCCGTTCACCTGGGCCCCGGGACTACACCTCCCCTACCCGTGGAGGGGATTCCATCCCGCTGCCCCATTCCATCGGCCCCGGGCGTCCCATCACCAGGCAGCGGCGGTGCTACCAAATCTCACCGCAACCCACTGGTGGCATCACTGACAAAGCCAATCCCCCCCTTCCTCCAGCACCCCTATCACCCCGCTACCTCAACCTGTGGTAGCGGAACTCGTCTTGTCTGCGGAGGATGACCCAGCAACAGGGACCTCGGGCCTCATGTGTACCACTGCCTCGGCACCCGTCCCGGCCCCAAGCCAGGCTGCAACCCAGATGACATCCAGTCCGGCCCCGAGCCAGGCCGCAACCCCGATGACGTCTTCCCCAGCTCCAAGTCTGGCCGCACCAATGATGACGTCGGCTCCGGCAGTCCGCCCGGCCGCAACGGAGGCGGCACCTGACCGGAAGTCTACCCCAGCTGCGGCACTAGCCGCTCCCAAATACCCTGTCTTGGCTGTGGAGCAGCCAGAGTGCACCTGCAGAGAGGCGGAGCAGGCCACTGATTGGTGGGGCAATATGAGAGGCCAGTCGTCGCCGGCGCCGAGGGCATCCGAGTGGGCCTGGCTCCCGAGCAGGAGGCGGATCACGGAACCCGTGTACCGTACTGGGAGCGGTAGCAACAGCTGTTACGCTGGGAGATAGCTGCCAGAGAGAAGCGCAAGGCTGAGGTGTTTGCCCGCACCTCCCCTAGCTGTGGAGGGGATTCCATCCTGCTGCCCCACTCCATCGGCTCCGGATGTCCCATCACCAGGCAGCGGCAGTGCTGCCAACTCTCACCACAACCCAGGGGTGGTGTCACTGACAAAACCAATTCCCTGTGAATACCCCCTTCCTACGGTTGTGAGGACGGACGTCTATACGAGCCCGGGTCCGGCTACCACTTGAGCCGCAGTAACGAAACCAGATACGAGCAGCCCCTGCAGCGGCCCGGCCCCCGTCTGCAACAGTAGTGGCGACTGGGCATCTGCTCTTGGGGCACTGCGATGGACATAAGGTCTCGAAAATCCTCTGTGTCCACCGGGCGGAAAGGCAGCATTTCTGTAGCCAACACCTTGGAGATGCTGAAAGTCAACCTCTTAGGCATGTCATGCCCTCTAAAATCATGTAAAACACAGCAAGGGGAATCCAACAGACTCTCCATTTTTTCAAAAAATTTGGCCAGACACCACTTAAGTGACATCAATTGTCCCACAGTTGCAAACTTAAAATGGTTATTTGCATGAAGTATGACACCCTGGCAAAACCAGGTAGTCACAGATGACTGTACCCCCCACCAAGGGTACAGGAATCGCCTCCTCCTTGGAATTAACACCACACATCCCACACATTGGAACATCAGCCACAAATCCTAGTCGCCCCCCCTATGTCAGCCAGGACACACCAGTGGGCGGGACCAGGTGGATGGGAACGCCCACCTAGGGGTTTTGAGGTGACAGGGGGTGGGAACCGTTCAGTTTGAGTTGAGTTGGAGTCTGAGGAGACGGAATGAGCAGTCGGTGACAGGAGCTGAAGTGCAGTGTGGTCAGGGTTCGAGCCCTTGGACCACGGGAGGACCGACTAGGTGGCAGACGACATTGTAGGGCCACAGGCGACAGAGATTCGGTCGCAGGAGACCTGAAGTATACTGGGGCAGAGTTGTAGCCCGCAATGGGAATCCGGTCTGGAGGCCGTGCACAGGCGGGGTACCTGGACCCTAGGACGAGGCAAGCTTCAAGTCCCTTGTTAATTGACCAGCGGGACAAGGTACCAGGCCTTGTTTCCGAAGAGGGAAGCCCAGATAGAGCAGACTGGCAGCCCAACGCCGGGGATAGGGTGTCCGCCAAGAACCCATTTGAGATCCCATGGGTCAGAGTCTGCGGGCAACGGCTCCCTCTGCGTCCAAAGCTGCAGGGGAGCGGATTTTTCCCATTCCAAGCAGGTTTAATCAACACACAGCAAGACACAAGTGCAGTAGGAAGGGCCCCTGCATTGCCAACCCGTGTGCGGGACCAGCACGCCCCTCCAGAGGCAATCGGCATCCGGCCTTGGTTTACAATACAGACTGTGGGAATTCCTCCTAATTGTGAGTACATCGGTGTCATCCGGTCCAACCTGCCGACGGCTCCCCAGCCAGGCTCCCCTACCTACACCTGGGCTCCGGGACTACACCTCCCCCTACCCGTGGAGGGGGATACCACCTTGCTGCTCCCGCACCATCGGTCCTGGACGCCGGCCCCGAGAGGCAGCGGCAGTGCTACCATCCCATCACTGCAACCCACGGGTGGCGTCACAAACAATATCCCCTGTAAATACCCCCCCTTTTCACTGTTGCGAGGACGGGCGGTTGCACGATCCCCGGGTCCGGTCACCACTCGAGCCTCAGACACGATCCTGGATCCGAGGGTCACTCAAGCAGCCCCGGTTGCCACAGCGGAGGCGGCACCCATCCGCGACATGAAGCACATTAAAAAATCCACAAGCCTTTAGACTCCCCAGGATGACACAGGGGTAGAAAAGTCCTTGCAGATCCATGATTTGTTCATCTTGATGAACAATAGTCTGTCCACATTGTCACTGGACAGACGTGTGTGTGTCGCCCTGGGCAAGCCAGGGGACACAGGTCACACACCACCACACCCCACACTCCAGGTAGGCACATCACAGCTAACCACAAATCCTTGTTGCCTTCCTCCAGAGGTTGATGATGCACACCAGGGGGTGGGCCAGGCGGTTGGCTCCGCCCACCGAGGAGCTCACAACACTGGAGGCAGGAAGTAACCAGGCAGATAGCCCAGGCAGGGCAAGTGTGAAGAGCTCAGGGAGAGCTTGAGTGAGGAGTCTAGTCAAGGAGGAGGAAGTGGAAGGAGTGGAGGAGTAGTCTAGACAGAGCAAAAGTAAACAGCTAAGTGAAAGTGAAGGAAAGAAAAGGAGGAAAAGCAAGTAAAGTGACAGAGGAGAAAGAAGCCTGAAGGGTCCAGCTTTGTGAGGGCCAGAACAGCAAGGTCAGCAACGGCGGTGACTGTCTGGAGGGGGACAGTTTGGAAGTTCCTGGAAGGACCCCGTTGGCTGTGTGCCCGGTGGTCTGGAGCAGTGTTCCGAAGGACAGTCAGCACCAGGGCAGGGGCCTCTCGGACCCCGGCAAGGCTAGGAGTCGCCAGATTTGCCAAATCCGTCAGTGACGGGGACGCAGCTCCCCCAACAACCAAGTCCCGATTGAAGGCAACAGCCCAACCCGTATTGGAGAGACACCGCCACCGCCACGGCACCAGTTTCTCAGGGCCAGCGCCTGCGGGCAAAGTGTAGAGCTCCTCCGGCCCAGATTGCAGCCGGGGAGCGGGTAACCGGAGGGAATCCACCGCTACCATCAGTCAACACAGGTGCAAGGAAGAGGGACATCACCGTCACCTACCGGGAGTGCAGGTGCAGCCGTCTGTGGGACCGTCCTACCAGCCGTTGGTTTACCGTACAAACTGTGTCCGTGTGTCAGGCTGAGTGAGTACCATAGTGCCGCAAGGCACAGCGCTGCCGCCGCGTCCCTGCGCCCTCCTGGCCCTACACTTTACATCTCATCACCGGGCCCCGGGATCACCAACCCCTACCCACGGAGGGACAACACCACACCTGGCTGCTCCGCATCACCATCCCCGGGACCCCCACACTGAGCAGCGGTGGTGCAATCACCACAACCGTGGGTGGCGTCATGAACTATAACAATCCCCACACCCAACAACCCCCTTTCACTCACGGGCGAGGAGTGTCGCTCGAGAAACCCCGGGATCCGGCCCACAGCTCGAGCCACCAGGAGCAGCTGCCGGACCCGAGCAGAAGGGGTGAGCGCGGTGTGCTGACACCCTCCTCCCCGCCCGCGACAACTTGGCGTCACGAACAGGATCTTACCGCTCTGCCGTCAGGTAGAGGTGCGCCTTGTTACCGCCGGAGGCATCCGGCAGAAAAATTTCAGAAGCCGCCATCTTTGGCGCGAAAAGTTTCCGCTCGAGCGTCTTCTCGAGCAGTAGAGGCGCGAAGGCCAAAACCCCGCCCCGAGAGAGGAGGGGCCGGAAAGAGCTAAGGGGGACGGAAACAAGATGTCTGCGCCCGACGGAGCCGCTGGAGGAGCGGTGGTCGCAGCCGCAGCGGCACCCGCGGATGGGAATGGGCCTGCCCAGATCCCGGTCGTACCGGCGGGAGGTGCCGCGGCCCCCGCGTTTGCTCAGGTCATGCCATTCTCCTTGCCCTATGCGCCCGGAGCTGCCTGGCTACCGCGGTATGACGGGAAACCGGATGCCCTACAGGCCTTCCGGAAAAAGCTTAACCCGTTGCTAGAGCTGTATCCCCTGACTGATAAGCAACGTGCAGCGATAGTGCTAGGCCAGTTAACCGGTGCGGCGGAGCAGGAGGCAGAGACCTGGGCCGAGGGGGACCGGCTCTCTGTAGCCACCATCTTCGAGAAGCTACAGACTGCCTTCGAGACCCGGACTGAAGCTGAGCTGAGGATGCAGTTTTACCAGTGCCGGCAACGAGCTGGAGATAGCATTTGGGACTATGCTCTACGTCTGCAGACCGCCCTCCGCACGCTGAAGCGGGTGAACTCTATTAACGAGGCGGATAGCAACAAGATGTTAGTGGAGCAATTTGCGCAGGGGATGAGGTCCCCTGAGGATCGTAAACAACTCCGGCTGTGGGCCCTGGAACACCCTGATGTGGACTTTGCTGTGTTAAAGGAGCGGGCTATCAAGGCACTACAGCCCCCAGCTGCTGAAGTCCTGGAACCCGTCCCGTGGCCCGTTGAGACAGCTCCCGTTGTGGCGGCCCCGGCCAAGCCAACCTCCTTAATACCTGCAGCCCCGAGCAGCACCGTGGAAGAGCTGGCAGCCCAGGTCCGTCGCCTGGACGGAGACCTTGCCAAGATCCTTGCTGCGCTACAACCTCTGACCAGATCTCAGCCTCCAGCGCAGATACAGCTTGCTGACAGTCCCGAAGATGTTCCCTGGATGCAGCGGAGAAGCGCTAACTACCCGCGGAGCAGACCTCCAATCTGCTACAAGTGCCGTAAGCCGGGCCATTATTACCGACAGTGCCCGTTAAACGAGCAACCCCTGGGGCCCCGGGCCAATCCTCAGGAGTAGAACACCGTGGCCCCCCGGACTGGCGAGACCGATATGTCGGGGCCCGCCCTATCATCCCTGTGGCTGTGGACGGCATACCAGTGATGGCTCTCTTGGACACTGGATCACAGGTAACTACCATACCGTACGCGTTGTATCGGCAGTATTGGGCCACAGACGAGCTGGCGCCTCCAGACAATAGTATAAATTTGATTGCCGCTAATGGACTTCCATTGACCCAGGTGGGGTATAAACAAGTGGCTATGACAGTGGGGCAAGCTGAACTGCAACACCAGGGTATGATTGTGATCATGAATGAACCCAGTGATCATAACCCGAAAATAGTGCTGGGAACCAATGTGATGGAACACTGCATGGCTGATGTGTTGAACCTATTGCAACAGCTAGCCGCCACAGCGGCGGGGAGCCGGCAGAGGGCTGTGCAGCGTGAGATCCGCGCCCTGATGTACCGCCAGCATGTAAGCTCAACAGGAGGGGAGATTGGTGGAGTGAGAGTGATGGATGTTGCTCCATTGACTGTGCCCCCTAGGAGTGAGATGATGATCTGGTGTAGGGCAGCAGTAGGGCCTCAGGGGCGTGACTACCCTGCGATGATGGAGCCCATGCCCTCCGAGCACTGGCCCACTGTAGTGGCCGCCCGAGGGGTGGTAGATGTGAAGAAAGGGACAGTGCCCGTGAGAGTGTTGAACTGTGGGGAGGAAGAAGTCAGGCTCCCCCGGTATGCCACCATTGCCAAGCTGCTCACCCTGGACCCTCACACTATCCAGGAAGCCAGTCCATCCACACTCCCACCTACCCCCAGCACTTCCCCACCCCAGGGGGACACAAAGGAGTGGCACCAACAGCTACATGTAGGCACTGATGATACCCCTACACATCACAGGGCCGGGGTACACAGGGTGGTGCAGGAGTACGAACAGGTTTTCAGTAAGCACCCCCTAGACTTTGGGCGGATCAAGGGGGTTCAACACCACATTCCCACAGGTGAACATCCCCCTATCAAAGAGAGGTATAGACCTATTCCCCCTGCACATTACCAGTGTGCCAAAGATATGTTGAGGAATATGAAGGAGGCAGGGGTTATTCGGGACAGCTGTAGTGCCTGGGCCGCTCCGTTGGTACTGGTCAAGAAGAAGGATGGTACCATGCGGATGTGTGTGGACTACCGGAAGATCAACCAGATAACCCATAAAGATGCCTATCCCTTACCCCGTATTGAAGAGTCTTTGGCTGCACTGAGAACCGCAAACTACTTCTCGACCCTTGACCTCACCAGCGGATACTGGCAAGTGGCCGTGGCCCCAGAGGACCGGGAGAAGACCGCCTTCACCACCCCGATGGGACTCTGCGAATTCAATAGCATGCCGTTTGGGCTGTGCAATGCCCCTGGGACCTTCCAACGGTTGATGGAGTGCTGTCTGGGACATTTAAACTTCGAGACCGTCCTGCTGTATTTGGATGATGTGATTGTTTATTCCCAGACGTATGAAGCCCATCTGGAGCACCTGGCCGAGGTGTTCGCGTCCCTTGCCCAGTACGGGATGAAGTTGAAGCCCTCAAAATGCCACCTGCTGAAACCCAGAGTGCAGTATCTAGGGCATGTGGTGAGTGCGGATGGTGTCGCCCCCGACCCTGAGAAGATTACTGCCATCCGGAGCTGGCCGAGACCAACTACAGTGAGGGAAGTAAGGCAGTTCCTGGGTCTGGTGGGGTACTATCGGCGCTTTATAAAGGGATACACGAAGATGGCTGCCCCCATGCAAGATCTCCTCGTGGGACAGACCAAAGGTGGTAGACCCATTGGGGCCCCACTCTTGTGGGAGGACAAGCATGAGGAGTCCTTTTGCCAGTTGAAGGCAGCCTTGACCGGAGAAGAGGTCCTGGCGTACCCTGACTATGGGAGCCCGTTCATCCTCCACACGGACGCCAGTAATGTGGGGCTAGGAGCGGTCCTATCCCAGGTCCAGGGTGGAAAGGAGAAGGTGATTGCCTACGCTAGCCGAAAACTCCGGCCGACCGAAAGGAACGCCGAGAACTATAGCTCCTTCAAGCTTGAGCTATTGGCGTTGGTGTGGGCTATCACGGAGCGGTTCCGCCACTACTTGGCGGCAGCCAAATTCACAGCGTTTACGGACAACAACCCGCTGACTCACCTGAACACGGCCAAGTTGGGCGCGCTGGAGCAGCGGTGGGTAGCCCGGCTAGCCAACTATGATTTCACCATAAAGTACCGAGCTGGTCGTGTCAACATAAATGCTGATGCACTCTCCCGGATGCCCCATTTGTCAGAAGAGGGGTGCGAGGATGACGACCTCGAGGAGATCGAGTTGCCTGCGTTTCACCAGCTGCCTACTGAGAGGGTACAAGTCTGTCAGCAAAGGGTGGATCTGGACCCTCGGCCCAGTCAAGAGTGGCAGGACGCCCAGGACCAAGCGCCGGCTGTCCGCCTTGTCAAGGCTCTGGTGGAACAAGGTGCTATGGGAATAGACCCTGCCGCTCCAGCCGAAGCTCAACGCTTGTGGAAAGAACGAAAACGGCTTTACCTACACCAAGGGAGGCTGTACCGTGAGCTGATCAACCCGAAGACCCATGAGAAGATATGCCAGTTGATCGTTCCTCAAGCTGAGGTCGCTACTGTCCTGCGGGCATACCATGATGGTGCTGGCCACTTCGGGTGGAAGAAGCTGGAGATGCTGTTGAGGGAGCGGTTCTATTGGAGTGGGATGCGTGAATCGGTGGAAGCCTGGTGTCGAGAGTGTGGTCCTTGTACCCTGAGGAGAAAGGACGAGACTAGCCAGAGGGCACCGTTACGTCCCATAGTCACCCATCAGCCGCTGGAGCTGGTCGCCCTGGACCATGTCAAGCTCGCCCCTAGCCGAAGTGGGTACACCTACGCATTGACCATGGTAGACCACTACTCAAGATTTATGGTGGTAGTCCCCGTTAAGGACCTAACTGGTCGAACCGCTGCTCGAGCGTTCCAGGCTTATTTCTGCCGACCCCATGGGTACCCCGAGAAGGTGCTGACTGACCAAGGCCCGGCTTTTGAAGCAGAGGTGTTTCACAAATTCTGCCAGTTGTACGGCTGCAAGAAGATCCGGACCACTCCGTACCACGCCCAAACCAACGGCATGTGCGAGAAAATGAATCACTTGGTCCTGGGGCTCCTCAAGACGCTACCGCTGGAAGAACGGAACATGTGGCCGGAAAAGCTACCTGATTTGGTCGACATGTATAATAATATCCCGTCCAGCTCGACGAAGTGCACCCCAGCGTATCTGATGAGGGCTCGGCCTGGCCGCCTGCCGGTGGATCTGGAGATGGGGTTGGAAGCCCCGGAAGCACTCCCCTCAACGGCAGAGTGGGAAAGTCGGAGGAGGGCACAGTACCGGCAAATCCAGGAGTATGTGGAGAAAAACCTCAGTCGAAGTCGAGAGCAGCAGGAGCACCGGTTCAACCAGAAGGCGCCCGCCGGTCCTTTCCAGCCAGGGGATGTGGTGCTGAAACGGAAGAGGAAAACCCACAAGCTGGATGATCAGTGGGAGCAAGTCCCTTATGTCATACAACCCACAGAATGGGGAGACGGGAAGACTTACCAGATCAGTCGTGACCAAGGGGACACCCTAGCCACAGTTTCCCGGGACCATCTAAAAAAATGCCCCCCAGCGCTGAAGGCAGAGGCTGAAGTACCGGTTCCACCACCAGTGGAGAAGGCAGCAGTAATCCACACTGTAATGGGTGACTTCCCAGCAGACTGGCCTACACAGGACGGCGCGGTGATTCTTCCAGTGATACTGTTCCCACAACCCGTGGATGAAGGAGTAGTGGAAGCGGTCAACCGTGAGCCAGAACCAGTGCCGGTGCCCAGGGATGAACCTGTACCCAGCCCCCCTGCACCTCCGCCTGCTCCACACTATAGCAGGGAGGAGGAACCGATTGTTCCCTCTACCCCACTGTCTAGCACCACTGACACCGGGCCCCGAAGGTCCACCCGTTCCAACCTAGGTAGACCCCCACTTAGGTACAGGGAGACCGTTCTATGAATGAAAGGGGTCCGCAAATGTAAGAGTGTTGCTGTTTGTTTGAAAAAGTTTAAAAAGTTTGAAATGATAAGAAGAAAATGATGATACCGAGTTTTTCACCTGATTTGCTTTGTTGATTTGCAACCGGCAGGAGCCGGCACCGTTGTCCCCGTGGGGACCGTTTAAAGTTTTGCATGGGAACTATCCATGGACAAGCCCGTGAACTTGCAGGGCACCACAAACGTTAAGTGGCTTGTAAATATGTTGGGTACCGTTACCGTTTCCGCAATGCCGCCTCTGGAGAGGCAGGTTGGAGGGAGGGCCCTGAGCAGAGCAGGCCAGGGCCCAGCCACCAAAGGAACCGGTGGCCACCCTCTGGAGGGGAAGGACAGATCCCGCTCGGGTAACTTGTGCTGGACTGTGGGTCAAGGGGTGCTGCCTGGGTTTTAGGGGCAGCATCAGGGCCAGGTTGCTTGGGTGGGAGAGAGCGGAAACCGTGACCGTACACCGTTGCAACGTTTAAGTAAATGTGCCTCCCGTCTTGGGAAGAGTTTTGATTAAAAATGTATTTATGTTTGCTTAACCCTGTTATCCCCTTTTTACAGAAAAATAAAACCGGTGTAGGACGGCAGCCCGCGGACGGTCTGCATTTTGCTAAGGGGGAATGTGTCGCCCTGGGCAAGCCAGGGGACACAGGTCACACACCACCACACCCCACACTCCAGGTAGGCACATCACAGCTAACCACAAATCCTTGTTGCCTTCCTCCAGAGGTTGATGATGCACACCAGGGGGTGGGCCAGGCGGTTGGCTCCGCCCACCGAGGAGCTCACAACACTGGAGGCAGGAAGTAACCAGGCAGATAGCCCAGGCAGGGCAAGTGTGAAGAGCTCAGGGAGAGCTTGAGTGAGGAGTCTAGTCAAGGAGGAGGAAGTGGAAGGAGTGGAGGAGTAGTCTAGACAGAGCAAAAGTAAACAGCTAAGTGAAAGTGAAGGAAAGAAAAGGAGGAAAAGCAAGTAAAGTGACAGAGGAGAAAGAAGCCTGAAGGGTCCAGCTTTGTGAGGGCCAGAACAGCAAGGTCAGCAACGGCAGTGACTGTCTGGAGGGGGACAGTTTGGAAGTTCCTGGAAGGACCCCGTTGGCTGTGTGCCCGGTGGTCTGGAGCAGTGTTCCGAAGGACAGTCAGCACCAGGGCAGGGGCCTCTCGGACCCCGGCAAGGCTAGGAGTCGCCAGATTTGCCAAATCCGTCAGTGACGGGGACGCAGCTCCCCCAACAACCAAGTCCCGATTGAAGGCAACAGCCCAACCCGTATTGGAGAGACACCGCCACCGCCACGGCACCAGTTTCTCAGGGCCAGCGCCTGCGGGCAAAGTGTAGAGCTCCTCCGGCCCAGATTGCAGCCGGGGAGCGGGTAACCGGAGGGAATCCACCGCTACCATCAGTCAACACAGGTGCAAGGAAGAGGGACATCACCGTCACCTACCGGGAGTGCAGGTGCAGCCGTCTGTGGGACCGTCCTACCAGCCGTTGGTTTACCGTACAAACTGTGTCCGTGTGTCAGGCTGAGTGAGTACCATAGTGCCGCAAGGCACAGCGCTGCCGCCGCGTCCCTGCGCCCTCCTGGCCCTACACTTTACATCTCATCACCACACCTGGCTGCTCCGCATCACCATCCCCGGGACCCCCACACTGAGCAGCGGTGGTGCAATCACCATAACCGTGGGTGGCGTCACGAACTATAACAATCCCCACACCCAACAACCCCCTTTCACTCACGGGCGAGGAGTGTCGCTCGAGAAACCCCGGGATCCGGCCCACAGCTCGAGCCACCAGGAGCAGCTGCCGGACCCGAGCAGAAGGGGTGAGCGCGGTGTGCTGACACCCTCCTCCCCGCCCGCGACATGTGCGCTTATCTGTCAGCACACCTCCAGCAGCACTTAAGACACGCTTCGAGAGAACACTGGATGCGGGACACGACAAGATTCCCAAGGTGTAAGTGACAAGCTCAGGCCATTTTTCCAGATTGGAAGCCCAAAATGAGTAAGGCTCAAGTTGCACAGTCATGGCATCGATGTCCACTTGCAGATACTCCTATATCTGTTTCTCCTCCTCCTTTCACTCGTCCAGCTCTTTTCTTTTAGCATGAGTATATGTCGACACGCTGGAATTCGACTCTCCACATGTTGCACCACCGCCGAGCCCTGGTGCAATACATTATGACGTATAGCCTGGGCCAACGAGATCCACAGGTGGGGCAGATCACGCTGCTGGAGTGGTGTCAGATCAAGGACCTATGCACCCTTCTGCACAGTTTTGACATGGCAACGAAGATGTTTACTAGCGCTGACGATGCCATTATCAGCATGACAATTCCAGTCATTTACATGCTGGAGCACACTCTAAACAGTATTCGGAGTCAGGTGGTGGGACAAGAGGAAGGGGAGGAAGTACAGGAGGATTCATATGCGGAAGGGATACCAAGATCTACCAGGTCCAGACGGTCAGCAGCACCAAGGCGGCAGGCATGGGATGGTGGGTAGAGGGATTAACAAGGGCGCATGGTAGCAGGCAAACTGTTGAGGAAGGTATTAACCAATAAATATTACATACAGTCTGCATGAGGTTGAATAAAGATCAAAAAACCTCTATGGTTAAAAATTTATAATTTTTATTTCATCATATAAATATTACAAAGAAATACAAAATTTAATTGGTGCTGGTACCCACAGATAAAAAGCCCTACCCCATAAAAACATGCAAAAACAAACTAGTGCAGTATGGTCAATATGAATATTGAAAAATCAGATTATTACCAAAGTGTGGACTCCTGGGTTGAAAGAATCTTTATACATAGAATTTAATCCAAGGAAGAAATTGATAAATCTCACTAACTGGGCATGAATAAAGTTTGTAAAGTGCAGGTGCAACATAAGACGAGAACTAACATATATGAGAAACCCTAATCATAAATTACCAATGTACAACAACATACATGCATATGGGATATTAGCTGAAAAACCATAATGTAATAAGCATATAAATCAAAGCTACACATCAGATTACAACATATATAGCATCACCCACAGCACTCAATATATTCAATGAAATCAAAATGCAGGCATACAGAATAACAGGGCAAACAGTTATGGCAGACCCCGTGAGGCCAGTAGAAGAACCAGGAGATACAAACCAGGAGTCGGACCACACTGCCCAGCACCTCGACGCGCGTTTGGCACTTGCTTCGTCAGGAGGTGCTGGGGCAGTGACAGGGTCACCCATTTATACCCAAAAGCCCACCTGAGGTCATCCAAGGCGCACACCACGCGACGGAAGCCGCGTCATCAACCGCAGCCGGAGTTTCCGAAGACGCTGTGCACATGCACAAAAAGCGTCTCTCAATTGGGCGCCGGGTGGAGAGGGGAGACAGCCTCCGACACACAGGGCATGCTCTGACATCAGTATAACCTGTGGCCATATTGGAGAAGGGCTATGGTAATGGCAAAATAGACCTCTAATACAGAAAGACGAATTCCTGAATCAGAATAGCACAGATCATTATAGCGGACATGAATGCATACAGAAATCAAAAGAGTTTAGTAATTATATTAGTTGTAAAGCAAATCTTGGAACACCTGTATCAAAATGTGAGCCCCCTAAGTATTACTATACTGGCATATAGAGAAAATTCATATCATAATCCAAATAGATGCATACTCTCAATACATGCCAATATAGAAAAATACATATTTTGTCTAACAAATAACGCGAAACCCCCTGTAAAACTCAAATACATAATTAGCATTTCTATAATAAAAGAGAAAATAGGCATATCTTCATCAACAGGGAAGTTCCTCTAAACCTCCCTTTGTGCCAACATTTTCTTGGGATAACCACCCCTTGGGCCCAGATAAACCCTATAAATGCCTCTAAATTTAAGCATGCGCCAGTTAGTTATGTTTCTCCTTGAAATGCTTTGGAATATTTTTCAAAATTTCAAACTCCTCCGGTTTCACAATTTTAGCCGCCTTCTTGATGTCACTGATGTGTTCAAGAATCCTCACCCTAAACTCACGAGAAGTAAGGCCCACGTAAATGAGCCCACAGGGGCATTTAGCCCAGTAAATCACATACGTTGTTCTACAATTGATTTTATGCACAGTTTTAAATTCCTTATTATTAGAGGAGTAATGGAAAGTAAATACTCTCTCCATCTGTGAGCAAGCCCCACAATCCCCATAACAAAAGGAGCCCCATCTTGGTCCCCTAGATCTCTCCCAAAAAACTGAGGGAGGTGGTGTGTAGTGGCTTTTGATTATCATGTCCTTTAAGGTTTTTGATCTCCGAGGTGTTACGGATGGTCTATCTGAAAGGACAGATTTTAAGTTATTATCAAATAGTAATATGGGCCAATAACGCCCAATCACTTCCCTCATTTCATGCCATTGGGAGTGGTAGGCCGTAATAAGCTTCACTTGACCGTCAGATGTTTTAACTACAGGTCTCAACAAGTCATCTCTAGATGTAATCTTGGCCCTGTCATATCCATTTTGGATTGAATCCGTGTAGTGTCTATTCTTAAACCACCTTTTAAGTTCTAAAGCTTGTCCCTCAAATAAGTTAATATTCGAACATATACGACGGGCCCTAAGGAACTGACCGTTGGCACCGAGTTGATGATCTGTGGTGGGTGGGACAATTTAGCACTCAAAAAACAATTGACGGTGGTACCTTTTCTGAAAATATCCGTCTAATGGAACCATCCTCGCCTCTCATTACTTTGATGTCCAAAAATTCAATGGAGTCCATTCTGCAATGATAGGTCAAATTGATGTTACAATCATTGTTATTTAATGAGGACATGAACATGTCAAGTCTCCCCTGCTCACCCTGCCAGATAGCAAAGATGTCATCAATATATCTCACCCACATTAAGACTGTACCACAGTCATTTTTGTATGTTTTTATGGGGTAGGTTTTTTATCTGTGGGTACCAACACCAATAAAATTTTGTATTTCTTTGTAATATTTATATGATCAAATAAAAATTATAAATTTTTAACCATAGAGGATTTTTTGATACTTATTCAACCTTATGCAGACTCTATTTATTGGTTAATAGCTTTGATATGGTGAGTGTTGCTACATTTATGTCTAGTTAGCAATGGAGTTCTATTTCCTTTTTTAGCTTAATGTTGAGGAAGGTCCAGGAGCCCAGGAAGAAATGAAGGACGAACTGGCGATGGGCATGGAAGACTCAGCAGATGAGGGAGACCTTGATCACATTTCTGTTGTGCAAAGTTGGGGGGAGAGGGCAGAGGAAGTAAGCATGATTCTCACCTCGCCGCCACCAACACAGTAATGACTTGGTCCTCCTGGATGCGCAAGACACATGAGCGCCTTCTTGCTGCACTACCTACAACATGACCCTCGGATTGTCAGAATTCGAAGTAATACTGACTACTGGGTTGCCACACACAGTCAAAATTTGGCGAAATAATTCCTGCCATAGAAAGGGATGCACGTATGCAGGAGTATCAGCAGAAGCTGTTACACAAGATGAGATTGGCTTTTCCACTTAGCACCAGTGGTGCACAGAGTGAATCTCACAGTTCTAACTTGCCAACCATGGGACTGTCTAGTTATCATCACTCAAACCATACCAGCAACACCGTATCTCGTGGTAACAGCAATTTTATGGAATCGTTTCATGAATTTTTTAGACAATCCTTTGCAAGGCCACAAGACACAAGAAGTCTGACACAAAGTCATCGCCAAGTGAATATCGATGCCATGACTGTGCAACTGGAGCCTTGCTCATTTTGGTCTTCCAATCTGGAAAAATGGCCTGAGCTCACCACTTACGCCTTGGAGATCTTGTCGTGTCCCGCAGCCAGCGTTCTCTCGGAACGTGTATTCAGTGCTGCTGCGGGTGTGCTGACAGATAAGCGCACGCGTCTGTCCAGTGACAATGTGGACAGAATAACGTTCATCAAGATGAACAAATCATGGATCCGCAAGGACTTTTCTACCCCTGTGTCATCCTGGGGAGACTAAAGGCTTATGTATTTTTGATTGTGTTTCATGCAAATCAACATTTTAAGTTTGCAACTGTGGGACAATTGATGCCACTTAAGTGGTGTCTGTGGCCAAATTTTTGGAAAAAATGGAACCTATTGTTGGAGTCCACTTGTTGTGTTTTACATGATTTTAGAAGGGCATGACATGCCTATATCTGTGTCTTCTCCTCCTTTTACTCGTCCAGTTCTTTTCTTTCAGCATGAGTATATGTATTTGTCACTTTTCCATGTGTTTGTGGTGTGTTCTGAGTTGTTTGTCACTTTTTGGACACCTTAGAAGGTGTTTTCTATGTGTTTGTATGTGTTTGTGTTTGCCTGCCATTGTTTTCAAAGGGGGTTTGATGGTGTTCGACGAAAACACCCGCCATTCGAACCGAACCGAACCTTTCCCGAACACTTGGGTGGTGGCTCATCTCTACACATACAACCATTAATGTCTAAACCACTGCCAACAAAAGTGGGGACACCC
This sequence comes from Anomaloglossus baeobatrachus, assembly GCF_048569485.1. Classification (NCBI taxonomy): domain Eukaryota; kingdom Metazoa; phylum Chordata; class Amphibia; order Anura; family Aromobatidae; genus Anomaloglossus; species Anomaloglossus baeobatrachus. The sequence continues at coordinate 400,090,101 of NC_134353.1, read as the reverse complement.
TTAAGTGCAAATGGCCAAATTGTGCCCAAATGTCAATATTTTATGTGACCAGCATTATTTTCAAACACTGCCTTGACTCTTGGGCATGGCATTTACTAGAGCTTCACAGAAGCCACTGGAATCCTCTTCCACTTCTCCATGACGACATCACGGACCTGAGGGATGTTAGAGACCTTGAACCACCAGGTGCCCTACAGAATTTTGTAACATTGAGATGTGAAAAAAGTAAAATACATTTTTACCACAAAACTTTTGCTTTCATCCCATTTCCTTTATTTTCACAAGGGTAACAAGAGAAAATGCACCATACCTCATATGTTGTAAAAATCAACTGTTTGGGTGCATGGTAGGGCTCGGAATGGAAGTAGTACCATTTCACTTTTTGAACGCAAAAATGACTGGAATTGTTAGCATATGCCATGTCATATTTAAAGGCCCTGATGTACCAAAACAGTGGAGCTTTCCCACAAATGACCCCATTTTTGAAACTGGACCCCTAAAAGAATTTATCTAATTTTTGAGTTAGCAACTTGAACCTCTAGGTTTGTCACATAATTTTATAACATTGAGACATTGCTTTATTGCTTTCACCCCAAATCTTTTATTTTCTTTATTTTCACAAGGGTAATAGGAGAAAATGCATCATCCAATTTGTTGTGCATTTCCTCCTGAGTATGACAGTACCCCATAGGTGGTGGAAATCAACTGTTTGAGTGCAAAATTGGCTGGAATAGTTCGCAGACATCATGTCGAGTTTGGAGAGCCTCTGATGTGCTGAAACAGTGGAACTCCTTTACAATTAACTTTATTTTGGAAACTAGACCCCTCTAGGAATTTATCTAGATGTTGGGTGAGCAACTTAAACCTCCAGGTGCTTCATAGAATTTTATAATGTTGAGAGGTGAAAAATACATTTTCACTACAAAACTGTTGCTTTCACCCTAAATATTTTGTTTTCACAAGGGTAACTTGAGAAAATGCACCATACAGTTTATTGAGCAATTTCTCCTGAAAACGACGGTACCTCATATGTGGTTGAAATCAGCTGTTTGGGTACATGGCAGGGCTCGGAATGAAAGGCGCGCCGTTTTACTTTTTGAGCGCAAAATTGACTGGAATCGTTAAGAGATGCTGAGTCACATTTGGAGAGCCTCTGATGTGGAGAAACAGTGGAGCTCCCCCACAAGTGACACCACTTTGGAAGCTAGGCCACTCAATGAATTTATCTACAGTTGAAAACAGAAGTTTACATACACTATCTAAAAGCCACATATGCATGTTTTTCTCCGTATCTGACATGAAACCAGAATTAACCTTTCCCGTTCTAGGTCAAATAGAATTGCGAAAATTATTTATATTTGCCAAATGGGGGTTAGCTAATTAACTGATTGCGGCCAGGACTAAAGGTCCTGTCCCACCCAAAGTCCCGACTGAAGGTAATAGCCCAACGAGGGGGATAGAAAGCCACTGCCACGGCTCAGAGATCCCATGGGCCAGTGTTGTGAATGTTAGTTAGGTTTTGACTTCTAGGAGGCTCCCTCTGGTGGCCAGGAATTGTTTGGACAGAGCCAAGGTGTGTTGTGCAAGGGGCGTTTCCTATGCTAACTCTCTGCTTATTTAAATCCTGGGCTGATAGCAGGCCATGCCGGATGTCAGTTGTTCTTTGTATCACCAGCCTGCTCCATTCTGCTCCACACCACATCTACCCCAGATAAGTGCTTGCTCTTTATTTATTGTTTGGTTCTTTTGCTCTTATCTGGGTTTTTCTTTTGCTGTGGTTGTTTTCAGTTTATTTGCATGCAGGGATTTTCCCCCTCAGTTGTTTGGCTGAGGAACTCCCTGCAGTTCTGTTTGGAGTATAGCTCCTTTAAGTCCATGTGTTTGTGGCTTGTTGAATTTGTTATGATTCTTGTTTTCTGTTCATTGGTATGACAAGGGCACCTGGTATAGGACGGAGTTCAGATTGTGCGATCTGAGGGCCTTTTTGTACTATCAGGAATTTGGAATTTTGTAGGGTTTTTCTCTGGTCACCATCAGCCCCTTTCCTGTCCTTTCCTATGTTAGTCAGTGGGGGGCTGACCTTTTGGTAATCCTGTCATCTATCTGTGTATTGTGTTTTTCCTATATCACCGCAGTCTTTGAATGTGGGGGGCTTGCTATTCTTGTCTATTTTCTGAGGCAGAGAGTTATTCATCTTTCCTTCCTTTAGGATAGTTAGTTTTCCGGCTGGGTTCGCGGTGCACAGTATATTAGTTCACCCCTCGGTTACTTCTAGTTGTGATGGTTAGTAAGGGGATGGCGGCCAGATTAGTTGCCAATGCTCTTGTCACCTTTCACCAATGATTTGTGGTGATCTTCCATGGTTCTGGATCATAACAGGCCAGCGTCTGTGGGCAAAGAGCTTCTCAGGCAACCACAAGCTGGGAACAGACTCCTGAAGTTGCAAGCGTAGGTAGTCCACCATCACAAACAGGTGCGGGAGAAAGACAGAGACCACAAGCCGGGTGGGGGACCAGACTGTAGCCGGCTGCGGGCACCGACCACCATCACCTTGGTTTACCAGAGACTCGTGTGTTTACTAATAGTGAGTACATCAGTGCCCTCCAGCTGCCCATCTCCCTGCACCGCCAAACATCCCCCCAACGGGTCCCGGGGCCACCATCCCTGCCCATGAAGGGGTTAACAACTTGCTCGGGTGCCCCATAACAGCAGCGGTATTGTCCATCTTCACCACATCCCGTGGGTGGCGTCACAAACTTAACACGGCTCCGGCCATATACCTACGTCCCCAAACCACAACACAAACCCCCTTTTGATTGGAGTGACTGCAGGACCCCCGGGTCCGGAGACCCTCGAGCCACCCACTGAGGGTCCGGATCCGAGCGGCTCGGCTGCCGAGCACGGGGCAGTACATAAACAGATCAAAGAAGGCTAATTGGCTCTCAATGCATCAGTGAGCTGTAAGAGGTCAAATAATGAGCAGAGATGAGCGAACCTGTCAAGGTTTGGTTTTGTTCTAGTTCACCGACTTTCCCGCTGTTTGCTGAACAGCTCGATGAACATATCTGAACACCATTGAATTCATTAGGAGGCAAAATGTTTGTGTTAGAAAGGCTAGGGAGGCTGGTGTAAATAAGGGCTAGTGTTAGTAAGGGCTAGGGGGGCTGCAAAAAAAAAAGAAAATAAGGAATAAAGCAGGCACATTATACTTCCCGAGTCTTTTGCACAGCTGTATCACTACTTCCTGAATCACTCATTATCCCTCATGTACAGTTAGGTCCAGAAATATTTGGACAGTGACACAAGTTTTGTTATTTTAGCTGTTTACAAAAACATGTTCAGAAATACAATTATATATATAATATGGACTGAAAGTGCACACTCCCAGCTGCAATATGAGAGTTTTCACATCCAAATCGGAGAAAGGGTTTGGGAATCATAGCTCTGTAATGCATAGCCTCCTCCTTTTCAAGGGACCAAAAGTAATTGTACAAGGGACTCTAAGGACTGCAATTAACTCTGAAGACGTCTCCCTCGTTAACCTGTAATCAATGAAGTAGTTAAAAGGTCTGGGGTTGATTACAGTTGTGTGGTTTTGCATTTGGAAGCTGTTGCTGTGACCAGATAACATGCGGTCTAAGGAACTCTCAATTGAGATGAAGCAGAACATCCTGAGGCTGAAAAAAAAGAAAAAATCCATCAGAGAGATAGCAGACATGCTTGGAGTAGCAAAATCAACAGTCGGGTACATTCTGAGAAAAAAGAAATTGACTGGTGAGCTTGGGAACTCAAAAAGGCCTGGGCGTCCACGGATGACAACAGTGGTGGATGATTGCCGCATACTTTCTTTGGTGAAGAAGAACCCGTTCACAACATCAACTGAAGTCCAGAACACTCTCAGTGAAGTAGGTGCATCTGTCTCTAAGTCAACAGTAAAGAGAAGACTCCATGAAAGTAAATACAAAGGGTTCACATCTAGATGCAAACTATTCATCAATTCCAAAAATAGACAGGCCAGAGTTAAATTTGCTGAAAAACACCTCATGAAGCCAGCTCAGTTCTGGAAAAGTATTCTATGGACAGATGAGACCAAGATCAACCTGTACCAGAATGATGGGAAGAAAAAAGTTTGGAGAAGAAAGGGAACGGCACATGATCCACGGCACACCACATCCTCTGTAAAACATGGTGGAGGCAACGTGATGGCATCGGAATGCATGGCTTTCAATGGCACTGGGTCACTTGTGTTTTTTGATGACATAACAGCAGACAAGAGTAGCCAGATGAATTCTGAAGTGTACTGGGATATACTTTCAGCCCAGATTCAGCCAAATGCCGCAAAGTTGATCGGACGGCGCTTCATAGTACAGATGGACAATGACCCCAAGCATACAGCCAAAGCTACCCAGGAGTTCATGAGTGCAAAAAAGTGGAACATTCTGCAATGGCCAAGTCAATCACCAGATCTTAACCCAATTGAGCATGCATTTCACTTGCTCAAATCCAGACTTAAGACGGAAAGACCCACAAACAAGCAAGACCTGAAGGCTGCGGCTGTAAAGGCCTGGCAAAGCATTAAGAAGGAGGAAACCCAGCGTTTGGTGATGTCCATGGGTTCCTGACTTAAGGCAGTGATTGCCTCCAAAGGATTCGCAACCAAATATTGAAAATAAAATTTTTTTTTTTGGGTTCGGTTTATTTGTCCAATTACTTTTGACCTCCTAAAATGTGGAGTGTTTGTAAAGAAATGTGTACAATTCCTACAATTTCTATCAGATATTTTTATTCAAACCTTCAAATTAAACGTTACAATCTGCACTTGAATTCTGTTGTAGAGGTTTCATTTCAAATCCAATGTGGTGGCATGCAGAGCCCAACTCGCGAAAATTGTGTCACTGTCCAAATATTTCTGGACCTAACTGTATATGCACTACTTCCCCTGCCCACTGTCTGTAATATTGTCTGTGATTGGTACAATCAAACTGCCGGTATCTCTGATTGATTGCCCTCACAGTAGCTGTATGTCTGTGAAGTGTAAAAGTAAATAAATAAATAAAAAAGTGGCATAGGGTCCCTCGTATATTGATACCAGAGCAAATAAAGCATACGGTTGCAGCCCCCAGCAGTGTACTTATCTTGGCTGTGAATCAAAATATGAGGGACCCCATGCAAACTTTTTTTTAATTATTTAAATAAATAATAAAAAAAGAAACACAAATACCAAAAAATTCCTTTATTTGAGCATGATGAAGATGTCAAGCATGTCGAAACGCGTTGTCTGGAGCTAAGACCTAAGAATATATTTTTGTCTGTCAGATAAACACAGTATGGCTATTGTATTCTGATAAAGTAAAAGTTATGTTTTAATTCTAAATACCATATCTTGGGGTGATACGCTGGATAAAAAACTTCAGATTTTTTATTAATTTCAGTATAATGCATTTTTTTCCAGTACTAGTCACACAGATGTCATGTCGATGACACAATGACTTGTCACACGGACATACAGACAGCACACAGATGTCACACCGTTGACACACACATGACACATATGGACACATGAGCAGCCATATGGACATCCAAAACGGACCAAGAAACACATGCATTTTTTATACGATTGTGTGAAGGGGGCCTTAAAGGCTCCCTTAAGATTTACGGACCTCACAGCTGCCTGGAGACCTGACAGCTGTGAGCTCCGGTAACCTTTAGGTTTCAACCAGGTAACTTAAAGGAGCTTTTAAGTGAGCCTTTAATGTTCCTTGAGTTCCCAGCTGCTGGGACATCTGGAGGCTGTGAACTTTTACCAGATTTCACAGCCTCCAAGTGTCCCAACAGTTGGGAACGCCAATAAACCTAAAGGCTTACTTAAAGCCTCTCTTAAAGGCCTCCTATAAGGTTTCCAGGCCTCACAGCTGCCGTGATGCAGATTTGACGGGTTTCTTTGCCAGGAGATGCAGATTTGGTGCAGGAATTTGGAATATAAATTTCAGCACCAAATCTGCATCTCCAAACAAAACTGAAATTCCTAGTTGTTGGCTTCCTTTTTTCTACAGTGATTTCCCTGGCCAATCACAGGCATGCCAATACTTAACATGGCTGTGATGGGGCCAGAAGTGGATGGTTTCTCCAATAGTGTAACCGCGAACAGCTACTGAACAAAACTGATCTTTGCTGATTTTTGAGAAAAGTGTTTATGAATCCGAGCCAAATGAGCCGAGGCTCGTACCGAATTTCAAATTGTCTATCCTTTTTCGAACAAGTTTGCTCATGTCTAATAATGACTAAAATACCGAGCAGAGAAAGGGCATCACTACTATAACGTAATCTAAAATATATGATGTATAGCATGTTCTTCTCTTATTAGACTGCATGTAGAATGTGACTGGTTCCTGTTAAAGACAAATATGAATAAATAAGTGGTGCTGCAGGAAGCCATGAGCAACTTCCTGATTATTGCCCAGGACTCTGCTCTTGTAAAAATGTATAATTGGTCACAACAGATATTCCAGACTTTATCCTATATTTGTCCATTTTGACAGGGAATGCCTTCAATCTGTTCTTCTTCTGACTTTGGTCAATGTATGACTTTATTATCTCCCCTCTCCCGTTCTCTGACCACAAACTTCATTCCTTCTCTAGCTAAATTTGTTGCTCCACTTAGGACATCCCTACATACTACAAATAGAACTCTATTTACATCAATACCCAGCAACTTTTGAAAAATTGACAGATTTTAGCCTCAATCTCCTCCCTATCCTGTCCTAACTTAGCTTTGGCATAATATAATAAAACTGTGATCCCCGGTGCCAATTTATTGAACACACTGTGGTGAAGACCATGAGAAGCATAAGCACAGATTTTCTTTTAACATCTGCGCACGCGCCAATGCTTCTCAATTTTCCCTGCAGTGTATTCAATAAAATGACACCGGAGATTGCAGGACATGCATGCATGGAATCCGCCACCATTTTAACATTAGAACTACTGGACTCGTGACACCTATATAGAAGTACATGGTGCAAAGTAGTCAAAATGACTACCTCAGTAGTTCTAGTGTTAATGAAGACCTGAGTACTGTGGCAATGTGCATGCACCGCCAACAACAGCAATAGCAGCACAGCGCGATATTCAAATAAAGAAAAGGGAGCAAGCCAGAGGACGCCGGAGGAGGAGGACCCGACCCAAAAAGGCCCACCCATGTTGCATCAGTCAATCAAAAGGCAATGCTTTTCTGCACCTTTGATTAAAGATATTTAATCAATCAAGTATCCGAGCTTTCTACAACAGGTATGCGTTGGTTCAGCATCTTAGAGCCTGTATGGCACTGCCTTTACCTCATATTGCAAAATCCTGCTTGTTGGTCCTCTTTAATCAACTTTTTTTGTGGTAAAAATCTAATTTTTCATTTTCATGGAGCAGCATTATTAAATTTTGCAAAGCACCTTGGGGTTTAAGGTGCTCACCACATATCTAGATAAATTCCTGAGGGGTAATTTCCAAAATGTGGTCACTTTTGGGGGTTTTCACTGTATATGCACCTCAGGGGCTCTGCAAAACCAACATGGTGTCCACTAACGATTTCAGACAATTTTGCACTCAAAAAGTCAAATGGTACGCATTCCTTTTTGGGCCCTGCTGTGCTCTCAAATAGTACTTTTCCACTACACATGGAGTATTGGTGTACTCAGGAAATATTGTGCAACAAACAGTATCATGCTATTATTCCATTACTCTTGCAAAACTGCTACATTTGGGGCTAAATTAACATTTTTGTAGGACAAAGTAAAAAGTTTCATTTTTTTCTTCCACATTGCTTTAGTTCCTGTGAAGCACTTAAAGGGTTATTAAACTTCTTGGATGTGGTTTTGAGCAGAGTGTGAGGTGCAATTTTTAGAATGGTGTCACTTTTGGGTACTTTCTGTCACCTAGGCCTCTCAAAGTCACTTCAAATGTGATGTGGTCCCTAAAATAATGGTGGTGTAAATTTTGTTGAAAAAATTAGAAATTGATGGAAAATTTAAACCATTCTTACTTCCTAGCAAAAAAAAAAGTATGTTTCATAAATGGTGCTGATATAAAGAACACAAATATGAAATATTATGTATTAACTATTTTGTGAGAAAAAATGTGTGGAAAAAAAGTGTGCGAAATTTTCAGAATTTTCACCAAATTTCCAATTTTTCACAAATAAATGCAAAAAATATCATCTTAAATGTACCACTATCAAGAAGCACAATATGTCTCGAATAAAACAATCTAAGAATCACCAAGATCCGTTGAAGCGTTCCAGAGTTATAACCACATAAAATGACACTGGTCAGAATTGTAAAAAATGGCCCGGTCATGAAGGTGAAAAAAGGCCTGGGGGGGTGAAGGGGTTAAGCATATTCTAAAAATGCATTTCTTTAGACCAGGGGTGGGGAACCTTTTTACTGCCGGGCGCCATTTTGAATTTTCTACCAACTTTCGGGGGCCGCGCAAAATTATCAGGAGACACTGGGGCATAGACATCAAAGGGGACGCTGGGGCACATACTCACAGGAGACACTAGGGCACACACATCACAGGAGAGGCTGGGACATACAGATCATTGGAGACACTGGGGCCCAAAAATTACAGGAGACGCTGGGGCATACACATCACAGGAGAGGCTGGGGCGCATAAATTAAAGGAGACTCTGTGGCATACACATCACAGGAGATGCTGTGGCACATTACAGGAGACGCAGCAGCTTACACATCACTGGAGAGGCTGGGACATATCCATCACAAGTGACACTGAGGCACATAAATTACAGGAAACGCTGGGGCATACACATCATAGGAAAGATTGGGGCATACACATTACAGGAGATGATGGGGCGCATAAATCAAAGGAGATGCTGGGGCATACACGTCACAGGAGAGGCTGGGGCATACACATCACAGGAGACGCTGGATGCATAAGTTACAGGAGACACTTGGGCATACACATCACAGGAGGGGTTGGGGGGGCATATACATTACAGAAGGGGTTGGGGGTATATACATTACAGGAGAGGCTGGGGCATAGACATTACACTGGATGCTTGGGCATAGACATTACAGGAGACAATGGGGCACCAAGATTTGCCCCAGCATCTTCTAAATTATAGAAGATGCTGGGGCAAATAAATTACAGATGATTCTGGGGCATACAAATCACAGAAGGAGCTGGGGCTCATAAATTACAGAAGACGCTGGGGTATACACATCACAGGAGAGGCTGGGTCATACTCATCACAGGAGACACCGGGGTACAAAAATTGCAGGAGACACTGGAGTATACACATCACAAGAGGGGCATATACATCACAGGAGGGGCTGAGGCATATACATTACAGGAGGAGCTGGGGCATATACATCACAGGAAGGGCATACACATCACAGGAGGAGCTGGGGGCATATACATCACAGGAGAGGCTGGGGAGTATACATCACAGGTTGGGCTGGGGCTTAGACATCACTGGGGAGCACAGATAGCACTGGGAGTGCTCGGACAGCACTGATGAGCACGGACAGCACTGGCGGTGGCATGAGCAGCACAGACAGGACTGGGGGACAAGGACAGCACTGCTGGTGGCATGAACATCACTTGGGGGCACGGGCAGCACTAGGAGGCACGGACAGCACTAGGTGGCACAGACAACACTAGGTGGGCAAGGACAGGACTGAGGAAGCATAAACACCACCAGGGGGGCATGGATAGCACTGGGTGGGCATGGACAACAGGGGTGAGTATACAGCACTGGGGGGTAGCACACAGCACTGGGGGGGCTCAGACAGGACTAGGAGACACAGACAGCACTGACTGTGGCATGAACAGCAACGGTGGTGGCACGGACAGTATTAGGTGGTGCAGACAGCACTAGGAAGGTACAGAGAACACTAACTGGACATGGACAACAGTAGGGGTTACACAGGACTGAGGGGGACACACACACTACTTATGGGTATACAGCATGTAAATGTAGGGTGAGGATCACAGCACTGGGGGGAAGAGTCACACACCACAGGTCGGAGAGGCATGGACACTAGGGAGGCTGGTAAAGCTACTGTTCCTTTAGTTCTTCTGTGGGATGGGAGAGTAACTCACGCTTACCCAACCCACAAGGTAAGCCCTGAGGACACTGGCACAGGGCAGCGTGAGGACCTCATGGTATGTGCATGTACTTGCGTGTGTGTCCTCGCATCACCATTGGAATTTAAAGGGCCATCAGCTGGTAAAACCGCGGCTGCCGTTCGAGAACTGCAGTATCCGGGAATGTTCCCTGGGATCGCAGGAAAAGGATTAAGGTCCCCCCACCTTAGACTGACATATATACTCAAAAATGTTACTATTCCTTGTTGTCTATAATTTGTTTCCAGAATATTTCCTTATATCATCTTTTCTTACACTCTCCATGAACTCAATAGCACTTTGTATGTACAGAGATATTGGCTGAGGACTGGTTCATGCAGCTTTACTTGAATACCCTTAATTATTTATTATAATAATGGCTGGACCATACACAATTTTTTTCTCTCCTCATAAATTGTAAGCTTGTGAGCAGGGACCTCATTCCCCTTATTTGAATTGTTGAATAATGCATTATGTAGTTGTTGAATAATGCATATATAGTTTGTACATGTCATATCTGATTATTATTATTATTATCATCATTATTTTGTTTTATAGGAAATAATGGAGACATAATCAGGCCATTTCTCAAATACTATGAGACAATATCCTATAATAGGGATGAACTTTTTAAAGATCATCTGAGATTAAAGAGAGACACAAATCAGCAACTAATCCCAATACAGCTGCAGATATTTGGATACAATAGGTAAAAATATGCCTTTTTCTAACCTGTTGATTTATAACCACAGAATCACATTGAAGTAAAATTTGAAGGAAAACTGAGAACCTGTAAAAGCCAAATAGCGCCATTTTTTTTTTAGCAAAACACCATTGAAAAAAATTAGATTTAGCCATAATACTTTGTTTTTAGAGAAAAAAAATCACAAAAGTTGATGTCCCCAATATCATAATAATAACAACTTTTAATACGTAATGTTTGATACTTGTAGAACACAGTTTCAACTGAGAGTACTTTTACATTTTCAGGGTTATAATCAGGGTCGGACTGGGCTGTCTGGGGCCCACCAGAGGAATTGACTCCAGGGGCCCACCCTACAGCTAAACATAAACACCCATTAGCATTATCCCCATTATTGTGTTGCTTTGACTATATACACAGGCGGCTCCTGCACATCTATATTGTGCACCATAACTGGGATATAGAATCACAGTAGTTTGCAGTGGGGTCTTTGGTGAAAACAAGTTATCACCGATCCACAGGTTTGGTAGGTAATTATTTATTGATCGGTGGAACCAGACCAGTGGAAACCCGGCATGTGGGATGTGTGACTGCAGCTCCATTCATCCTCTGTTGAGCAGCCAGACAAAAACAAGCACAGCGCTCGCAGACACTGGGGGAATGAATGGATCAGGGGTCGAATCGGACACTAGCTCCAGTGTAATCAGGGATAAAAGTTCCACGATCGGTGAAGGTCCCAGCAATCAGACCCCACTGATGAATATGTTATCAATTATCCTTAGGCCACGTTCACACTTTCAGTATTTGGTCACTATCTTACATCACTATTTGTAGCCAAAACCAGCAGTGGGTGAAAAATACAGAAGTGGTGCTCGATTTTCTATTACACTTTTCCTCTGATTTTACCACTCCTTGTTTTGGCTTCAAATACTGAGGTAAAAAACTCACTGAATACTCAGTGTGTGCATGTGGCCTTAGTAAAGGTGATTACCTGTTTTCACTGGAGAACCTCTGTAAGTGCATATTTACTGCATTGTAATAGTCACAGGACAGGGAGGGGTTAAATGTTTAAGTATTTAATTTCTATTGGAAATAATCTACCTCTTATAGAGAGAAAAAGTGACCTCCATACACAACACAATTCACTATACTAAAACCAATAATACCACATACAAGGGAGAAATACCACCACACCGTGACCAGACCACATATTACCACCAAACAGTGATAAAATACAGTCACATACAAGGGGGAAATACTGTCACACCGTGACCTGACAACATATTACCACCACATAGTGACTGAATACAACCACATACAAGGGAGAAATACCGCCACGCCATGGCCAGACCACCTAGTACCACCAAACAGTGACCAAATACAGCCACATACAAGGGGGAAATACTGTCACACCGTGACCAAACCGCGAAGTGACCGAATAATACAATAATGATCACGAATAAAAACTACAATGCTAATAACACTAATATCATTAATGCCATAATGCACAGGAGCTCTGTATATAGTGTATAGGCAATACAGTGATCACCAGTGTCATTATATATAGGAGCTCTGTATACAGTGAACAGTATAGTGTGTGTGTTCATTTAATACCCTGAATTCCCAGTGACGTCTCTAGCTGACTTTATTCATCTTCGCTTTTTCTCTTCATCCGGCGCTGACCGCCATCACTTCTTCCTACCATGACGCGACTCTGCAGAAAATAACAGTTACCTATAGCCGATGACTCCCAGAGCACATTCCTCACTATTTTACGAATTTCTACACTATGTCAGATTCTTGTTCCCCCATTGGAGACAGTATCCTCAAAGTTAGCTTAGATTTCATCAGTAATAATGTCCCCCAATTTGCCAATACAGTAATTATCTGCACTTGCCACCATAAACTAATAATGTATGTCCCTCATTCTGGCCCCATAAAGTAATTATGTCCCTCATCCTGGCCCCTTTTATTTAACAATATCTGGGGAAACAAGTGGAATAAGAATGGGTTGTTAATTGCTTCCTGCACAAAATATCCCCCACACACTGCTCCTCTCCCAAAGAGCCCCACAAAGTGCCCCTTTCCAAAATGTCCCCCAAAAATTTGCCCTTTCTATAATATCTCCCCCATACTAAATCCCTGTATAAATTTCCCCCACTCCTCATTATACTATACTGCCTTCCAAAATCCTTGATGCCTCATAATGTCCCCCATTGCCCTATAATGTCCCAATTTCTTTCATAACATCCCCCACTAACCTATAATGCCCCAATTTGCTTCATAATGTCCCCCACTGCCTTATAATGTCCCCCACTGCCTTATAATGTCCCCACTGCCTTATAATGTCCCCACTGCCCTATAATGTCCCCCATTGCCTTATAATGTCCCCACTGCCTATTATGTTCCCCACTGCCCTATAATGTCCCCACACTGCCTTATAATGTCCCCCACAGCCCTATAATGTCCCTCACTGCCCTATTATGTCCCCCACTGACCCATAATGTGCTCCATAAAGTCCCCCACCGCTTCTTAATGCCCCTTGTAAAATAACACTGCTCCTCCCCCACAACAGCCTGTCATGTAAAATTATTGTACGTCCTCTTCGGCTCCTCTGGCGCGCTTACCTGTGCCTGCGCATCCTCCTCTTCAGCAGCCTCGGCCCCGGTGATGACAGCATGTCGGTGTGGGCCAGTGGAGCTCTTCAGTCTCGGACCTGTCGCGTCCTCCTCTTCTGCTGCCTCGGCCCCGGTGATGACGTCCCGTCGCGGTGAGTGGCTGAGCAGCGCTGTTCTGCCTCCTGTCACCGGCCGCACTGTAAAAATGTATATGAGCCTGAAAGACGAGCATACATTTGAATACCAGCGCAGTCTCTAAGTCCTGCACACCTCATTGGTGCAGGCCTGGGGACTCCCGCAGTGCACCGCTAGGACCTTTGTTGAGTCACATGAAAATTGATGCCACTAAAGGTCCTGCAACTGCGGAAACGTCAGTGAACGCACAGAACTTGTACGATCACTGAAGTTTATGATTGAAAGGCTGGGGGCCCCTCAGAGCATGGGGGCCCTGGATGAGCTGCTTAGTCTGCCCACCAATAATTGGCGGCCCTGAGAAACAGGCGGCCTCGCGGCCCTGTACAGCTGCCCGCACTATATAAGGCATGGGGGCCCACTGAGGGCCCGGGGCCTACCGGAGGATTCCCCGCTACTTCGGTGGGCCAGTCCGACCCTGGTTATATTTCAGCACCACTGAAAAATAAAAATATAATTTATTGCAAACCTTACTTCAGTAGAAAACAAGATTGTAACGCTGCGTCCCTGCCTCTCCCTTCTCGCAGGCATTGACTCACTGCCGTGGCCCTCACTGTCTGACATCCCTGCTCTCTCCTCCACTTGGGTTCCTCTACTGCCCACCTCTCAGAGTTTGTGTGCATGTCACAGGACCTCCGGGAGCGCTCCTAACGCGTGTATGTGACGCCCTGGACTATCAGGTCATCACAGGTTATTATGCAATCTGCCCTTCTGTGCAATATCCACCTTCTCCTTGGTTATGGGTACCCAACTACATGGTGTTGCCTACATCAGCCAATTAAAATCCTAGGTACACTCTGCACCACACCTACCAGACACACCAGTGGACGGCCTGAGTGGAATAGGGTCGACCTCTTGGGGGGTTGGTTAAGGGGAAGTCAGGAGTGTCAGAAGTCAGTCAGTTGAAGGGTAAAGTGTAAGAAGTGAAGGAGAGAGGAGGTCAGGAGCCGGGCTCCTTTGAAGCAACTAGGTAGCAGACGGTGGTCTGGGCCTAGTAGGAGCTGGATCCCGGTCGCAGGGGATCATGACAAGGCGCATAGAACTGTCGAGGAGGACAGCCGGCGGCCTTGTACCATCACCGGGCTGGGACCAGGGCACGACGGGGTACGTGGACCCTAGGTCAGGGAGTAGCTCCAGGCAACCTGACAATTTACCCAACGAGAACAGAGCCTTCAAGATCCGCTCTCTACCCGCTCCAAAATCAGGGTACTAGCCAACGAGGGGGATAGGGCTTTACACAAAAACGGTCCAGAAAATCCCAAGCGTGAACCCTGAGAGCAAGCTCCCACAGTTAGCTAAACTGGGGAGCGGGACCAGACTAGTTTTATGCTACTGGGACCAAGAAAGAAGTGAACTAAGTGCCAGGAGGAAGGTCCCAGATCACCAGGCAGCACCATCGGGGACGGGACCCAAACTAGCTCCCCTCCGCGGCAGCGGTGTCCAGAACTTTGGTTTATCCAGATGTCGGCTTTATGGAGTGAATGAGTATGAAAGTGACCCCCTTCACTCCCCACGGTACTCCCCCAACACCATCACAGAGTCCTGGGGTATCTCATCTACCCGTGGAGGGTTCTAACATCCGGCTGCCCCACTGCATCGCCCCCGGGTACTCCCAACTGCAGCGGTGGTACTCCACATTACCACACACCATGGGTGGCGTCAAAAACTCTAAACATAATCCCCTGTATATACCCCACCTTCATTTGAGTGGCCGCATGACCCCCGGGTCCGGATGCCCCTCGAGCCACCACGGATCCGGATCTGAGCAGCCCGGCTGCTGACACAGGGGCGGCACGTGTGCATGCGCCGCTGCCCCTATCTTAAAGGGCCAGGGTGCCACTCCCAGGAAGTGTCTCTCAGCCTATCGCTGAGAGGCACTGGGTATTTAGGGATATCTCCTACTAGGGGAGTTGCCTGTTCAACACCATTAGTTTAGCCAGTTTGTTTTGTCTAGACAGTTGTCAAGTTACCTGTCCCGTTCCGTCCGGTTCTTGCCTGTCCCATCTGTTCCCATCCTGTTGTGTCCTGTTCCTGCTCATGCCTGGTTCCCAGCCCATCCTGACTGTTTGCACCTGGGTCCAGCTTGTCCTTTCCTGTACCTGGTTCCAGCCCGTTCCACCCTGTTTGGTGCCTGGTTCCAGTCCTATCCCTGCCCGTACCTGGCTAGTAGCCCATCTTGCCTGTTGGAACCTGGTTCCAGTCCCGTCCTGCCTATATCTGGACTCTGCCAGACCTATTGGTACTATAGACTCTGTCTTCCCATCCTGCCCTGGCGGTGCCATCTGCCTTGTTAGTGTGTTAGTGACTTTGCCTGGCCATCCTACCCTAGTGGTGTTACAGACTGTGCCTGTCTGTCCTGGCTGTGCATCCTGCCTCAGCTACCCTGGTGGCTCTTGCCGCACCAGAGACTGTGCCTGCCTGCCCTGGCCATGCCATCTGCCTCTGATACCCACATGGTCCCTGTTGACACTTGAGACTCAGTCCTGTCTTCTCCAGTGCCCGCCCAAGCCCTGGGGGTCAGCTGCCACAGTCCTGGTCCCTGCTCTGGGAGTAACACCTGATGTCCACCTCACGGTGGGCACTTAGTCAAGCCCCTCCCACTAAATGGGTAGGGCTGGGGTCCCCTTGTGGTCCAGTGGATCCACTATCCACCTCATTCCCTGGTGGGGAGTGGGACAAAGATTAATTAAAACATTAGGAAATCACATATGAAGTCACGCATTTTAGAGATTCATAGCTAATCCTTATTCATACTTATACTGCATAACTGTCTCTAATGAATATATACTTATTCACATCTCTGGAAATTGAATTGTAGGGATCCGACCTCAAGATATAATATTAACGGCAAAAGCTTACAAAGGAGAACAATACATTTTGGCAAATATACAATCTAATATATAAAGCTCAGTGTATGTGTGTGTATGTGTGTGTATGTGTGTGTGTGTGTGTGTGTGTGTGTGTGTGTGTGTGTGTGTGTATGTGTTTATGTCCGCTAAAGGAATCCGCACCGTCGCATTTACAATCACGAAATTTTGCACAGACACTCCATGTGACTCAGGGAACGTCATAGACTATGTTTGAGCGGGAAAATTTAACCCCGTGCTTTCCAGTTACTCTACAAAAATCATGCAGCCATTAACCTGAATGGAGCAGGGAGCTGCAGGCTAAAATAGGATAGATGGATAGAGAGAGACAGAAAAAGACAGACAGACACAGAGAGACAGACTAGGAAAGAGACAGCCGGGGAAAGAGACAGCTGGAGAAAGAGACAGCCAGATAAAGAGACAGCCCTGGAAAGAGACAGCCCTGGAAAGAGACAGCCCGGCAAAGAGACAGACGCCCAAAGAGACAGACGCCCAAAGAGACAGACCAGGAAAGAGATAGACCTGTAAAGAGACAGACGGGCAAAGAGACAGACCTGGAAAGAAACAGACGGGCAAAGAGACAGACAGGCAAAGAGACAGACCTGGAAAGAGATAGACTGGGAAAGAGACAGAGCGGGAAAGAGACAGAGCGGGAATTAGACAGCCCGGCAAAGAGACAGCCCGGCAAAGAAACAGCCCGGCAAAGAAACAGCCCGGCAAAGAGACAGACGGGCAAAGAGACAGATGGGCAAAGAGACAGACGGGGAAAGAGACAGACGGGGAAAGAGACAGACGGGGAAAGAGACAGACAGGGAAAGAGACAGATGGGGAAAGAGACTAACCTAGAAACAGACAGCCGGGCAAAGAGACAGCTGGGTAAAGAGACAGCCAGGCAAAAAGACAGATGGAAAAAGAGACAGAGAGAGAGAGACAGACAGATACAGAGATTGAGACAGATAGACTGATGCAAATACAGAGAGATAGAAACAGACAGACAAGGAAAGAGACAGACAGCGACACACAGATAGAGACTGGGAGAGAGAAAGAGAGACAGTTACTATCCCGGGCAACACCGGGTACTACAGCTAGTCTAATATATAAAGCTCAGTGTATGTGTGTGTGTATGTGTGTGTGTATGTCCGCTAAAGGAATCCGCTCCGTCGCATTTACAATCACGAAATTTTGCACAGACACTCCATGTGACTCAGGGAACGTCATAGACTATGTTTGAGCGGGAAAATTTAACCCCGTGCTTTCCAGTTACTCTACAAAAATCATGCAGCCATTAAACTGAATGGAGCTGGAAGCTGCAGGCTATAAATAGCAACTGTCAGTGGTTGCTATAGGAACAAAATAAAATGTTAGAATAAAATAGGATAGACGGATAGAGAGAGACAGAAAAAGACAGACAGACACATAGAGACAGATTGGGAAAGAGACAGCCGGGGAAAGAGACAGCCGGAGAAAGAGACAGCCCTGGAAAGAGACAGCCCGGCAAAGAGACAGCCCGGCAAAGAGACAGACGCCCAAAGAGACAGACGCCCAAAGAGACAGACGCCCAAAGAGACAGACCGGGAAAGATATAGACCTGGAAAGAGACAGACGGGCAAAGAGACAGACCTGGAAAGTGACAGACCTGGAAAGAGACAGACGGGCAAAGAGACAGACAGGCAAAGAGACAGACAGGCAAAGAGACAGACCTGGAAAGAGAAAGACGGGGAAATAGTCAGCCCTGGAAAGAGACAGTCCTGGAAAGAGACAGCCTGGCAAAGAGACAGCCCGGCAAAGAAACAGCCCGGCAAAGAAACAGCCCGGCAAAGAGACAGACGGGCAAAGAGACAGATGGGAAAAGAGACAGACGGGGAAAGAGACAGACGGGCAAAGAGACAGATGGCCAAAGAGACAGACGGGCAAAGAGACAGACCTAGAAAGAGACAGACCTGGAAAGAGACAGACCTGGAAAGAGACAGATGGGGAAAGAGACAGATGGGGAAAGAGACAGACGGGGAAAGAGACAGACAGGGAAAGAGACAGACGGGCAAAGAGAGAGACTGACACACACAGAGACAGACACAGAAAGAGAGAGACAGGCCTGGAAAGAGACAGCCGGGCAAAGCGACAGCCGGGCAAAGCGACAGCCCGGCAAAGAGACAGCTCTGGAAAGAGACAGACGGGTAAAGAGAAAAAGACCTGGAAAGAGACAGACGGGCAAAAAGACAGACGGGCAAAAACACAGATGGGGAAAGAGACAGATGGTGAAAGAGACAGACGGGGAAAGAGACAGATGGGGAAAGAGACAGACAGGGAAAGAGACAGACGGGCAAAAAGACATATGGGGAAAGAGACAGACGGGGAAAGAGACAGACGGGGAAAGAGACAGACGGGGAAAGAGACAGACGGGGAAAGAGACAGACCTGGAAAGAGACAGATGGGGAAAGAGACAGACCTGGAAAGAGACAGATGGGGAAAGAGACAGACTAAGACAGACGGGGAAAGAGACAGACGGGCAAAGTGACAGGCAGACAGACACACACATAGAGACAGACACAGAGAGAAACAGACAGACATAGAGATGGAGACAGACATACTGATACAAATACAGACAGAGAGATAGACACAGACAGACAAAGAAAGACACAGAGAGAGAGACAGACAGCGACACACAGACAGAGACTGGGAGAGAGACAGAGAGACAGTTACTATCCTAGGCAATGCCCAGGTACTACAGCTAGTTATATATATATATATATATATATATATATATATATATATATATATACACAGTACATATATATATATATATATAAAATTACACATGAAAGTCAGTTATGAAGAAATAAATAATACACCTTAGAATAAGCACATGAAATCAGTACAATAATTAAAACCTGCAGGTGTCATGGTCATCTCCCTGTTTTTGTAGGCTAATGGCAGTTTGAGGACTGAAGCCCCTTAAATGTTGTTTTATTTCCTTTGGCACTGAAGTAGTTAATGTCAGTTTTTCTGTTTGCTGCAGTTTAGGTCAGCTGCACCTGCTTTGTAGACACACCCTCTTGGGTTTAAATGGCCAGCAATTTTTGCTGACTATACAAAGCCATTTGTATGAAAAGCCTTGGTGGAAGGAGCTGTTCTGGATTCTCCTGAAGCTGTATCCTCTCCATTATGATTATTTATCCCGTTTGTTTCTCCTACCCACTTGTCTCTTTAGTGCAGTGGTGGCTCTAGTTTACCTCTTCCACCTCTTACTAGTTAGGGCATCTATAGAGTTTTTGTATGGACCCAGGGTGCTGCTCGGTGTCAGTTGCAAAGACTGTATAGGGACTGGCTAGGAGAGTAGGGACAGCTTCACAGGTGAGGTTAGGAGGTACCTACCCTCTTACTAGTCCCAGGGCCCACCGTTGTTATTGTGTCCCTGGTGTTCACCCCTTGTCTGTGATGGATTTAGGTGTGTTTTTCATTGTGCGTCAGACCTCGGTTGGTGTGAACGTGCTCGCCACATGTGTTGCGTGACAGCAGGGAAATGTGCATTTAATTGAAGGATTTAATATGCCTCTCAAATGAATAGCATTTTGCTTCAATCATTCCCACTTCTGGGTTTGTTAAATGGAATCTGTTAGCAGGTTTTTCCTACCTCATCTCAGAGCAGCATGATGTAGGCAAAGACAATCTGAAACCAATGATGTATCACTTAGTTTAGTAGGTGCAGCGGTTGTGACACAACCAGAGTTTTCAGATTCAGCAATGCAGCAGAACTGAGTAAGGTGCCCCGCCCACATCAGGGTCTCTATGTACAATGTCTATAGACATTGAGCTGATAATCAAAACAGGGGCTTTTTGGACTAGCTGACCTCTAGCTGATCTCATTCGGCAATGATAATCTGAAGCTAAAGCATAAATTCCAGCTCAACTATTGCACATAGTCAGAAAATAGATGCAGCAATGATATCTCTTTGTTAACCCTCGAAGCATTTTGTCTTTAGATTACATGGCAAAAACCTGCAACAGAATTCCTTTAACCTGTTCGATACTGATCACCTTTGAAGAGGTTTTTTTTTTTTCCTTGATGGAATGGTGTAGCTTATTTAATATTTTTGACATAGCGTGCCATTAGCCTTATAAACTACATGGATGGTATTGCAATTTATACAGTATATGATATTATAGGATATATTTTATATGTGTTACTAACAAAATGAGAATGCATTTGTTACCACAGCACTTGTATAACCCTTGGACGCTAAGCCAAGTACTGTTAATATAATCGCTACTAAATAAGCTAGGGGAAAAAATATTTTCTATATTATTGGTAGTAATGGGCGAATGTGCTCGGTACTCGATCGAGCATTAAGGTGCTCAATGTGTTCGGTACTCGATTGAGCAATTTGGTGCTCAGACGCAATGGTCGAGTCCCCACTAGAGTTGAGCGCGGTTCGTGGTTCGAGGTTCTCCAGTTCTAGGCTCGAGTGATTTTGGGGCATGTTCTAGATCGAACTAGAACTCGAGCTTTTTTGCAAAAGCTCGATAGTTCTAGAAACGTTCGAGAACGGTTCTAGCAGCAAAAAAACAGCTAAATCCTAGCTTGGTTTCTGCTGTAATAGTGTAAGTCAGTCTGTGAATCACACTATTATGGCATTTCAGTGTATACTGTGCGGGAACAGCGCATTCAGATCACTGCTGTTTGTATAATGGCGATCGCCATTTTTTTTTTTTTTTTCTTGTCTTCCTTCCCTAAGCGCGCGCATCTTGTGGGGCGGGCCAGCATGTCAGCCAATCCCAGACACACACACAGCTAAG
The DNA here is from genome assembly GCF_048569485.1 of Anomaloglossus baeobatrachus. NCBI lineage: Eukaryota > Metazoa > Chordata > Amphibia > Anura > Aromobatidae > Anomaloglossus > Anomaloglossus baeobatrachus. Next base: position 400,068,790 of record NC_134353.1, on the reverse strand, counting down.
TGGACTTTTAGCCAGAGAAGCAACGGCATGTGTGATAGGATGTCCATGTCACATGTCCCTGCATTATAAAAACGGACATTTTCCTCCAGGACGCCATTATCTCTTCTGCGTCTTTGGTGTCAGACATCACTGTCGCAGCTCCGTCCTCCTGAGTCCTATCGCCGATACAGCTGTATGCGCTCCATACACAGCGCTGGACAGCATAGGGATAGCACTTTCTAGCAGTCCTTTTAAGGGCTCAAACCGGCAGGGTCAGAGTTAAGGTGACAGGTCCTGAAAACAGCAACAGCGTCTGTGTAGCCAAGGTCAGGGATTTCCTCCCTGCATTTCCCTATTAGGAGGGATAGAAAGGCAGGCTTCCATTCCTCTACCCAGAGCACCACAATCCTGCCACTGTACCCTCGTGTCCTCTGCACACTCCAACTCATTATAACTAAGCCATTATACTAGCAAACACTCAGTGAACCTAGTGGCATCCTATCTGTGGCTATTGGACTTTGCTATAGTCCCACTAGTGCAAAGACATTTGCAGAGCACGTCTGCCTGCATTGCACACTCCAACTCATTATAACTAAGCCATTATACTAGCAAACACTCAGTGTACCTAGTGGCATCCTAAACGTGGCTATTGGACTTTGCTATAGTCACACTAGTGCAAAGACATTTGCAGAGCACCTCTGCCTGCATTGCACACTCCAACTCATTATAACTAAGCCATTATACTAGCAAACACTCAGTGTACCTAGTGGCATCCTAAACGTGGCTATTGGACTTTGCTATAGTCCCACTAGTGCAAAGACATTTGCAGAGCGCATCTGCCTGCATTGCACACTACAACTCATTGTAACTAAGCCATTATACTAGCAAACATTCAGTGTACTTAGTGGCATCCTATACGTGGCTATTGGACTTTGCTATAGTCCCACTAGTGCAAAGACATTTGCAGAGCGCGTCTGCCTGCATTGCACACTCCAACTCATTATAACTAAGCCATTATACTAGCAAACACTCAGTGTACCTAGTGGCATCCTATCTGTGGCTATTGGACTTTGCTATAGTCCCACTAGTGCAAAGACATTTGCAGAGCGCGTCTGCCTGCATTGCACACTCCAACTCATTATAACTAAGCCATTATACTAGCAAACACTCAGTGTACCTAGTGGCATCCTATACGTGGCTATTGGACTTTGCTATAATCCCACTAGTGCAAAGACATTTGCAGAGCGCATCTGCCTGCATTGCACACTCCAACTCATAACTAAGCCATTATACTAGCAAACACTCAGTGTACCTAGTGGCATCCTAAACGTGGCTATTGGACTTTGCTATAGTCCCACTAGTGCAAAGACATTTGCAGAGCGCGTCTGCCTGCATTGCACACTCCAACTCATTATAACTAAGCCATTATACTAGCAAACACTCAGTGTACCTAGTGGCATCCTATACGTGGCTATTGGACTTTGCTATAGTCCCACTAGTGCAAAGACATTTGCAGAGCGCGTCTGCCTGCATTGCACACTCCAACTCATTATAACTAAGCCATTATACTAGCAAACACTCAGTGTACCTAGTGGCATCCTATACGTGGCTATTGGACTTTGCTATAGTCCCACTAGTGCAAAGGCATTTGCAGAGCCCGTCTGCCTGCATTGCACACTCCAGCTCATTATAACTAAGCCATTATACTAGCAAACACTCAGTGTACCTAGTGGCATCCTATCTGTGGCTATTGGACTTTGCTATAGTCCCACTAGTGCAAAGACATTTGCAGAGCGCGTCTGCCTGCATTGCACACTCCAACTCATTATAACTAAGCCATTATACTAGCAAACACTCAGTGTACCTAGTGGCATCCTATACGTGGCTATTGGACTTTGCTATAGTCACACTAGTGCAAAGACATTTGCAGAGCGCATCTGCCTGCATTGCACACTCCAACTCATAACTAAGCCATTATACTAGCAAACACTCAGTGTACCTAGTGGCATCCTATACGTGGCTATTGGACTTTGCTATAGTCCCACTAGTGCAAAGACATTTGCAGAGCACGTCTGCCTGCATTGCACACTCCAACTCATTATAACTAAGCCATTATACTAGCAAACACTCAGTGTACCTAGTGGCATCCTATCTGTGGCTATTGGACTTTGCTATAGTCCCACTAGTGCAAAGACATTTGCAGAGCGCGTCTGCCTGCATTGCACACTCCAACTCATTATAACTAAGCCATTATACTAGCAATTTTTGCTGCCAGTTTAAGGGCCGTAGTTGCATTGTCAGGGATATTTATTCTTTATTATTCTGCTGTTAATAAAGCTAGACCACCACTGCAATCTTCACCACCTCTCAATTTTTACTACCACATTTTCAGTCCACAATCTTGTCGCAATCAACATGAGTGGCAAAATGACAGATGCTGGTGGAAAGGGGAAGAGGCGTGGTGGAAAAGGCAAAAAAGGTTTTGTCTGTGGGGAAGGTAGCAAAGCTCCATTATCATCTGCTGAAGATAGACCATCTACCAGCAAAAGTAAGATGTCTACTACTTACCGTGGACAATCCGATGTGCTCCCTTTTTTACGGACACGAACAACAGGAAGAAAGGTAGATGATGGGCAAAAAAGGAAAATGCTTGAATGGATCTCAAGTGGTCCAACAAGTGCCCTCTCAGCCACTTCAAGTACCGCATCCAAAAAACACCAGTCCTCTGAGTTGTCATCCCAATCACACTTGATTTCTCCCAGCTCTGAAGTCTCCATCAGCCCTGCACAGTATGGTGGAACTGAGATGGCTGAGTCTGCAGAGCTGTTCAGTCACACAATAGCCTGGGAATCAGAGGTCTGCTCCCAAGCTACAGTGAGTACAGAACAGGAAATGGTCTGCAGTGATGCCCAGAACCTTTGTGAGTCTGATTCAGGCCGTGAGGACCAAGTTTCTGAGCATAATGTTGACCCTTTGTCACAAACTGTAACACCTGTGGTTATAGACAATGAGGAACATACTGATGAAGATGAGACGCAGATACCCGATTGGGATGACAACTTAAATATTCGGTCAGGGCAAGAAGAGGCTCGGTCTGAGGGGGAGGGGAGTGCAAACACAACAATTGATGATGAAGTTCTAGATCCCACCTACTGTCAACCCCCAGTCAGGCACTCGAGGAGGTCAACAGAGGCGGTGGAGGAGGATGCAACCGACGACGAAGTTACCTTGCGCCTTCCTGGACAGAGCCGGAGCACTGGTAGCACGTCTACAACTGCATCCTCAGCCACCACTCTGCCTATGAGCATTATTCGAGGTGGATCAACAGGTCGCATGGCCTCTAAGCCTTGCCTAGCCTGGTCCTTTTTTGACATAGAAAAAGATCGCCCAAATTATGTGATCTGTAAACTTTGTCATGGTTCTCTTAGTAGAGGTCAAAACCTCAGCAGTTTGACAACTTCTTCCATGAATCGTCACATGAATAAATATCATAGGTCCCCGTGGGAAGCTCACTGTGCTGCAATGCGGCCTAGCAGGGCGAACCATCCACCGCCTGCCCCTTCCAGTGCATCCGCGCGCTCTTCATCTTCTAGGACTGTGGGGACAGCTGTCACACCTGTTTTTCCACGCAAAACTTCCACCACTGTAACCGCAACAGGCAGTTTGCTTGGTAGGTCGTCAGTTGGTTTGGAAGGGGAAACAAGTGAGTGTGTACAGCTCTCTCAGACATCGATAGCACCAACGTTGGATGAAGGCAACATCATGTCTCCGCCTGCACTTTCCTCACAAAGCTGCATTTTTCCAGGGACACCCTACTCAACACCGTCTACACACAGCAGCCAGATCTCTGTCCCTCAGATGTGGTCAAATAAAAGGCCACTTCCTGCGACCCATGACAAAGCTAAGAGGTTGACTCTATCCCTCTGTAAGCTGTTGGCTACCGAAATGCTGCGTTTCCGCCTAGTGGACACACAGGATTTTAGAGACCTTATGTCTGTCGCTGTGCCCCAGTACCAGATGCCTAGTCGCCACTACTTCTCTAAGAAAGGTGTGCCCGCGCTACACCAGCATGTCGCACACAACATCACCGCCTCCTTGAGAAACTCTGTGTGTGAACGGGTGCATTTCACCACCGATACTTGGACCAGTAAGCATGGACAGGGACGTTACATGTCGCTGACTGGGCACTGGGTAACTATGGTGATAGATGGTGAAGGGTCTGCTGCACAAGTCTTGCCGTCCCCACGACTTGTGTGTCAATCCTCTGTCTGTCCAAGTTCCGCCACTGCTTCTGCATCCTCCACCTCATCTGGGTCCTCCACCTCCGCCCCAAGCCTGCCTGGTCAGGCCACCAGCGTTCTCACTGCGCAGAAGGAATCACGCACCCCTCATTACTATGCTGGCAGCAGAGCGCAACGGCATCAGGCGGTCTTTAGCTTGACATGTCTTGGGAATAAGAGTCACACAGCTGAGGAGTTGTGGTCAGCTCTGCGGTCCGAGTTTAATAAATGGTTGTCTCCACTCAACCTGCAGCCTGGTAAGGCCGTGTGCGACAATGCTGCAAACCTGGGTGCGGCCCTTCGCCTGGGCAAAGTGACACACGTACCTTGTATGGCTCACGTGTTGAACCTTGTCGTCCAGCAATTTTTAACACACTATCCCGGCCTAGATGGCCTTCTGAACAGGGCACGAAAACTGTCTGCTCACTTCCGCCGTTCAAGCGCCGCAGCAGAGCGACTTGCATCGCTCCAGAAGTCTTTCGGCCTGCCGGTTCATCGCCTGAAATGCGATGTGGCGACACGCTGGAATTCAACTCTCCACATGTTACAGCGACTGTGGCAGCACCGCAGAGCCCTGGTGCAATACGTCATGACGTATAGCCTGGGCCAACGAGATGCAGAGGTGGGGCAGATCACCCTGATGGAGTGGTCTCAGATCAAGGACCTATGCACCCTTCTGCACAGTTTCGACATGGCGACGAATATGTTTAGCTCTGACAATGCCATTATCAGCATGACGATTCCAGTCATTTACATGCTGGAGCACACGCTAAACACTATTCGGAGTCAGGGGGTGGGACAACATGAAGGGGAGGAACTACAGGAGGATTCATATGCGCAAGGGACAACAACATCACCAAGGTCCAGACGTTCATCATCACCAACGCAGCAGGCATGGGACCATGGGGGACAGGGATCGACAAGGGCGCATAGTAGCAGGCGAAATGTTGAGCAAGGTGCAGGAGAACATGAAGAAATGGAGGACGAACTGTCCATGGACATGGAAGACTCAGCGGATGAGGGAGACCTTGGTCAAATTTCAGTTGAAAGAGGTTGGGGGGAGAATTCAGAGGAAGAAAGAACGGGTAGCACCTCTATGCCACAAACACAGCGTGGACTTGGTCCGCATGGCTGCGCAAGACACATGAGTGCCTTTTTGTTGCACTACCTCCAACATGACAGTCGTATTGTCAAAATTAGAAGTGATGATGACTACTGGATTGCCACACTATTAGATCCCCGGTACAAGTCCAAATTTTGTGACATAATTCCAGCCATAGAAAGGGACGCACGTATGCAGGAGTATCAGCAGAAGCTGTTACTCGATCTTAGCTCGGCTTTTCCACCAAACAACCGTGCAGGTGCAGGGAGGGAATCTCCCAGTTGTAACTTGACAAACATGGGACGGTCTCGTCATCTTCAACAGTCTACCCGTACCAGTAGGACCGTATCTGGTGCTGGTAACAGCAATTTTATGGAATCTTTTCATAATTTTTTTAGACCCTCCTTTGCAAGGCCACCAGAGACAACAAGTCTGACACATAGTCAACGGCTGGAGAGGATGATACAGGAGTATCTCCAAATGAACATCGATGCCATGACTGTGCAACTGGAGCCTTGCTCCTTTTGGGCTTCAAACCTAGAAAAATGGCCAGAGCTCTCCAGTTACGCCTTGGAGATTTTGTCGTGTCCAGCTGCCAGCGTTGTCTCTGAACGTGTCTTCAGTGCTGCTGGGTGTGTGCTGACAGATAAGCGCACGCGTCTGTCCAGTGACAATGTGGACAGACTGACGTTCATCAAAATAAACAAGTCATGGATCCAGAAGGAATTTACAACCCGTGTGTCATCCTGGGGAGAGTAAATGCTTGTGGATTTGGAATGTGCTTGATGCAAATCTAGCTGTGAAGTGTACAACTAGGGCACAAGTGCTGCCACTGAATGGGTGGGTGTGTGTGGGGCACAATTTTTGGAAAAAAAGGGAGACTCCGCTTGGAGTAACCCTTACTTTCATTGTTTTTAAAAGAAGCCAAGATGAACAAGTCATGGGTCAGCAAAGACTTTATCTACCTACCCCAGTGTCACGCTGGGGACGGTTAATTATGGCATATTTTTGAATGTGCTTGATGCAAATCAAAACATCCTGTTTGCAACTAGGGCCCAAGTGCTGCCACTGATGGGGTGGGTGTCTGTGTGGCCCAATTTTTGGAAAAAAGGGAGACTCCGCTTGGAGTAACCCTTGCTTGCTGTGTTTTTAAAAGAAGCCAAGATGAACAGAGCTGGGATCAGGAAAGACTTTGCTACCTACCCCGGTGTCATCCTGGGGACGGATAAGAATGGCGTATTTTTGAATGTGCTTGATGCAAATGTAGCTGTGAAGTGTACAACTGGGGCACAACTGCTGCCACTGAAGGGGTGGGTGTGTGTGGGGCCCAATTTTTGGAAAAAAGGGAGACTCCGCTTGGAGTAACCCTTGCTTACATTGTTTTTAAAAGAAGCCAAGATGAACAAGTCATGGGTCAGCAAAGACTTTATCTACCTACCCCGGTGTCACGCTGGGGACGGTTAATTATGGCGTATTTTTGAATGTGCTTGATGCAAATCAAAACATCCTGTTTGCAACTAGGGCCCAAGTGCTGCCACTGATGGGGTGGGTGTCTGTGTGGCCCAATTTTTGGAAAAAAGGGAGACTCCGCTTGGAGTAACCCTTGCTTGCTGTGTTTTTAAAAGAAGCCAAGATGAACAGAGCTGGGATCAGGAAAGACTTTGCTACCTAGCCCGGTGTCATCCTGGGGACGGATAAGAATGACGTATTTTTGAATGTGCTTGATGCAAATGTAGCTGTGAAGTGTATAACTGGGGCACAACTGCTGCCACTGAAGGGGTGGGTGTGTGTGGGGCCCAATTTTTGGAAAAAAGGGAGACTCCGCTTGGAGTAACCCTTGCTTACATTGTTTTTAAAAGAAGCCAAGATGAACAAGTCATGGGTCAGCAAAGACTTTATCTACCTACCCCGGTGTCATGCTGGGGACGGTTAATTATGGCGTATTTTTGAATGTGCTTGATGCAAATCAAAACATCCTGTTTGCAACTAGGGCCCAAGTGCTGCCACTGATGGGGTGGGTGTCTGTGTGGCCCAATTTTTGGAAAAAAGGGAGACTCCGCTTGGAGTAACCCTTGCTTGCTGTGTTTTTAAAAGAAGCCAAGATGAACAGAGCTGGGATCAGGAAAGACTTTGCTACCTACCCCGGTGTCATCCTGGGGACGGATAAGAATGGCGTATTTTTGAATGTGCTTGATGCAAATGTAGCTGTGAAGTGTACAACTGGGGCACAACTGCTGCCACTGAAGGGGTGGGTGTGTGTGGGGCCCAATTTTTGGAAAAAAGGGAGACTCCGCTTGGAGTAACCCTTGCTTACATTGTTTTTAAAAGAAGCCAAGATGAACAGAGCTGGGATCAGGAAAGACTTTGCTACCTACCCCGGTGTCATCCTGGGGACGGATAAGAATGGCGTATTTTTGAATGTGCTTGATGCAAATGTAGCTGTGAAGTGTACAACTGTGGCACAACTGCTGCCACAGAAGGGGTGTGTGTGTGTGGGGCCCAATTTTTGGAAAAAAGGGAGACTCCGCTTGGAGTAACCCTTGCTTACATTGTTTTTAAAAGAAGCCAAGATGAACAAGTCATGGGTCAGCAAAGACTTTATCTACCTACCCCGGTGTCATGCTGGGGACGGTTAATTATGGCGTATTTTTGAATGTGTTTGATGCAAATCAAAGCATCCTGTTTGCAACTAGGGCCCAAGTGCTGCCACTGATGGGGTGGGTGTCTGTGTGGCCCAATTTTTGGAAAAAAGGGAGACTCCGCTTGGAGTAACCCTTGCTTGCTGTGTTTTTAAAAGAAGCCAAGATGAACAGAGCTGGGATCAGGAAAGACTTTGCTACCTACCCCGGTGTCATCCTGGGGACGGATAAGAATGGCGTATTTTTGAATGTGCTTGATGCAAATGTAGCTGTGAAGTGTACAACTGGGGCACAACTGCCGCCACTGAAGGGGTGGGTGTCTGTGTGGCCCAATTTTTGGAAAAAAGGGAGACTCCGCTTGGAGTCACCTTGCGGTGTTTTACATGACTTTAGAAGGGCGTGCCATGCCTATATCTGTGTGTCCTCCTCTTTTTCCTTGTCCAGCTGTTTTGTTTTCGCATGAGTATATGTCCTTGTCACTTTCCCATGTGTTTGAGTTGTTTGTCACCTTTTGGACACCTTTGAGGGTGTTTTCTAGGTGTTTTTCTGTGTTTGTGATTGCCTGCCATTGTTTCCTATGCAGTTCGAGTTCGGTTCGTCGAACGTTCGACGAGCCGAACTCGAACGGGACCTCCGTTCGGCGAACCGGCCTCGAGCCGAACCGGGACCGGTTCGCTCATCTCTAGTCCCCACCCCAGACTTTTCCTGACTTTTTACCAGCCAATTATCATGCAGGTATTGCCTGCCAATCATAGTAATACCATAGCCATCTTGGCTACTTTCATTACTGTGATTGGTTGTGTTACGTTGCCACCGGAGTCTGCTCCAGCGACTTCTGCTCCGATCGCTAGGTGACGCTGTGGCGCCCTGGCCTAGCCAGGTCGTCACAGGTAACACTCACACACCCCCACCCCCCATTACACAGTAATACCAGCCAAACACAAAACCCTTGTTGCCTCCCTCCAGGGTCTGATGTCCACACCAGGTGGGGCGGAGCCAAGCGGTTGGTCCCACCCAACGAGGAGTTCACAGTCCTGGAGGCGGGAAAAGTGACAGATGAGTTCAGGAGGTTGAAGTGAGAGGAGCGAGCACTGGAGTGTCTTGGTTTGAGGTCACTTTGAGGGTTTGAGGCACTGACAGCAAGGTTGGCAGACGGTGGTGGCCATCTGCAGAAGTGGTGGAGCAACGCGGAACCGTAGGACCGGGGTCGGGCGTTGGCCCGCCGGTACCGATCGGGGAGCAAAGTGAAGCCAGCACGCACAGGCAGGGCCATCGGACCCCGACCAGGCTTGGAGCCGCCGACAATAGGCAAATCCGAATGTGACCGAAACCCCAGGGGTTTCCTAACAGCCAAAGACCCGATAGAAGGCAACCGCCCACACCGCGAGGGTATACAGCTACCGCCTAAGGCTAGAGACCCAAGGGCCAGCGCCTGCGGGCAAACAGGCTCCTCCAGCATCCATCCACCGGGGAGCGGACTACCGTTGGGAATCCATCGTAGTCAAACAAGTATATCAAGGTGCAGGGAAAGACAGCCACCATCACCTGTCCGGGAAGGGACACTGCAGCCGGCTGCGGGACCCGTCCATCCAGCCGTTTGGTTTACCGAGGACTTTGTGCATCTCTTACTGAGTGAGTACACCCGTGCCATCCGGCACCGCGCCGCGCTGTCCCTGCAACCCTGTACCTCACCGACCCTGCCTCCCCTTCACACCACCGTGCCCCGGGACCACCGACCCCTACCCACGGAGGGGGAAATCAACATCTCAGCTGCTCCCCGCCATCGCTCCCGAGATCCCCGTCACCAGCAGCGGTGGTGCCCATCTTCACCACAACCCGTGGGTGGCGTCACGGACTAAATCCCCAAACAAACCAACCCCCTTTTCACTCACGGGCAAGGAGCGCCGCTCGAGTCCCCGGATCCGGCCCACCACTTGAGCCACCGAGCAGCAGCAGCGCCGGACCGAGTGTTAGCGAGCGCAGCGCCCCGCCGCCCGCGACAACGCCGTGTTCCTGCCGTGGATGGTGCTGGTGATGGGAGAGGAGTCGATGCCAGTGGCACCGGTGGGCGCAGGCTCCGATCATCCACTGGACTGGGTTATCTTGGGATCTGCAGTACCACTGGCTGACTGTGGGTGGCGTGTGTCTTCCAGCTGAAGTTGCCAGCGTTCAGCTACAGCCAATGGGAAGACACCACACCCTTCTTAGTTCCCCTCCTGTCTGCTGACCTCTGCCAGAGATAGTTCTGATTTCCTGGTTCCTGGTCCGCCCTATTCTGGTTTGTGATTCCTGTGTGCTGACTTATGCATGTTTTCTGACTACCCTTTTGCCTGCTGTTTTTGTACCTCGCTGCCCGATCCGGATTTAACCTCTGCTACGTTTTCTGATTACGTGCTTGTCTGCCGATTCTGTCCCTGTTCTGCTATTCCTGGTTTGATGTTGTTTGACGACTATTCTCATCGGACTGCTGCCTTCCACAGGTAGTGATCTCCAGGGTCCTGTGTAATTCCAAATCCCTGTATAGGGGTTAAAGGGTTTCAGGGTTCTGGGGGTCCTGCTTGGTGAGTGGCTTCCCTCTAGTCTGTCCATTACATCCCACCTGAGTCTGTTGATCCAGGCAGGCGTTACAGGTTGGCCGCATAGCGTCATGGGGTCTGTATAAGACCTAGAGACGTCATGTTTACTGCACTGTACTGGCATTTGGTGATAATGAGGAGTAAGAGGCTGAGGACAAGGAACAGGAGATGGTTGCCTGTGCTACAGAGGGTAATACCCCCAACAGCTGTTTCCCCTGAGTTTAGCGTAGAAGGCCTGAAGAAGAGGAGGAGGAAGCGAGGGAGGGGGAGGAGATGTATAGTTGTCCCTCTGATGAGCACAGGGAAGTCTTGCCTCTTGTAAGTCTGGCACATATTGCAGACTTTATGTCCCACTACCTTTCCAGGTACACTTAAGTTATACGCATTTTGGGCAACCATGATCACTGGTTGTGCACCCTTCTCGACACACGCTATAAGGAGAACTTTAGATCTCTCATTTCTGTGGTCGAGAGGGCTACTAAAATGTTGCAACACCAGATAGCCATAGTTGAAGAATTGATCAAAAAATTTCCATCCGACAATGCTAGCAGCAGAGGTTGTTCTTTGCACAACCAAGGAGTAGAGAGGAGGGAGACACACAGCAGGAACAAGAGAGGCGAGGGAACACCATTTAAGTGCTGAGACAGTTACCACATGCTCCCATTGCCCACTCCTTGCTGCGCACTGTACTTTGACAAGGAGGGAAAAGTTTTGGCAGATGGTGAAGGATTACATAGCTGACCGTAGCACCATCCCCCATGCTTCCTCTGTGCTGTACAACTATTGGGCATCCAAGCTGGACATGTGGTATGAACTGTCCCTTTATGCCTTGAAGATACTGGCCTGCCCTGCCGCTAGCATTTTGTCTGAGTGAGTTTTTAGCGCCACTGGGGGCATAATAACCAATAGACATATCCGCCTGACAACTGACAGCTGATAATGCTAACAGGCTGCTGCTCATCAAAATGAACAAAACATGTGTCGCGTGCGGAGAGGTGGGAACGCCACTCGCCTGGAATCGCTGGCGCTCGGGTCCGGTGCTTCTGCTCCTCGGTGGCATGAGCGCGGGGCCGGACCCGGGGCTCAAGCAGTGCCTCCTTGCCCACGAGTGAAAAGGGGAAGTTTTTGGTGGATATTTGGGGTGTCAGTCGTGACACCACCCACGGGTTGTGGTGATGGTGGGCACCACCGCTGCTGGTGAGAGGGGATCCCGGGAGCGATGGCGGAGAGCAGCTAAGGTGTTGACCCCTCCGTGGGTAGGGGCTGTTGGTCCCGGGACCCGATTGGGGAAGTAGGGAGGAGGTATAGGTACAGGTGCAGGTGCCGGTTGCGGGGAGGCAGTGTGGGCGCGGGTACAACGTTGCGGTGCAGCGCGGTGCGGTGCCGGATGGCACTGTTGTACTCACTCAGACACAGAAGGACAGAGTCTCTGGTAAACCAAACGGCTGGATGGACGGGGCCCACAGCCGGCTGCGGTGTTCTCACTCTCCCCGGACGGGTTGATGGTGGCTGTCGTTTTCCTGCACCCGTGTAAGTGTATTTGACTCCTGTGGCTTCCCACGGGTAGTCCGTGTACGTGTCGGCAGAGCCCGTTTGCCCGTAGGTGCTGGCCCTTGGATCTCTGGCCCTTGGCGGTGGCACTTATCCGGACGGGTTGGGCTGTTGCCTTCTGACGGGACTTAGGTGGGAATGAACCCCTGAGGTCCAGACTGCAATCAGATAATTTGACCTCTACGGCGGCTCCTAGCCTAGTCGGGGTCTGAGTACCCTGCCTTGGTGCTTGGCTTCAATCTGCTCCCCGGTTCGGTAACGGCGGGCCCCCGCCCGACCCCGGTCCTACGGTTCAGCTGACCTACACCAACTCCTGCAGATGGCCACCACCGTCTGCCGACCTTGCTGAACGTGCCTGGGCTCCAACCCAGACACCAACAGTTTTCACTCCTCTCACTTTCACTGTCCACCACAATCTACTGTCTTTTCCTGCCTCCAGGCCTGTGAACTCCTCGGTGGGTGGGGTCAACCGCCTGGCTCCATCCCACCTGGTGTGGACATCAAGCCTGGAGGGTGGCAACAAGGATTTGATTGACTGGTGTCCCCTACCCATGGGAGGGGGTGTGTGTGTGATGTTAGTGTACTGTGACCCCTGGGGGTCCAGGGCGTCACACATGGATTAGCCCAGAATTCTCATACCCACCGGATAACAGGAGATGGACCTAATGTCAATTGAAATGTTGCAGTATATTCCCTTGCACAGCTTCACACCATGACAAGGGTTAAAATGCCTTTATTTCTTCTTTTTTTGTGTCCTCTGCTTCCTCATTCACCATATCAACATGGTCATGATTCCACCTTTGCTTTAACTTTCCCAAGGTTGTGTATGATGGCGTAATAGACCATTTTTAGAAGCCTATCTCAAAGAATCTGTTACATACATATAATTTAGAGTTTTATTAAAAATTGATCTCAAACTGGGATGAGTGTCTTTTGTATTTCTATTGCTGGCTGTAATGCCATTCCTCCTGCCCATTTTGGCTTGGCCTCACACTGTCGGAATCTACTTTGCCTGTTTGACAGTCAATAATTAAGTGTTTTAAAAATTGATCCCATGCTGGAATCAGAGTTTCTTTTGTACATCGGTTGCTGACTGAATTGCTACGCCTTCTGGTCGACCAGGTGGGCCAAACACTTGGGTCCACAGTCATTCTCTTCGGATGACCCCACTGCCTCTTACCCTGTGCTATGTGCTGGTCAATCTCCTCCCCAGGGCACAGATGTGGATGTGTCGCGGGCGGGGAGGGGTACGCTGCGCTCACCACGCTCGGGTCCGGCACTGCGGCGGCTTCGCTTGCTGCTCGGTGGCTCGAGCGGTGTGACGGATCCGGGGACTCGAGCGGCGCTCCTTGCCCGTGAGTGAAAAGGGGAATGGTTTTGGGGATTTATTGTCCGTGACGCCACCCACAGTTGTGGTGAGATTGTGACACCACCGCTGCTCTGGACGGGGATCCCGGGAGCGATGACAGGGAGCAGCGTAGTTGTTGTTTTCCCCTCCGTGGGTAGGGGGTTGGTTGTCCCGGGGCCCGATGAGGGAGGAATGTAGCAGGTGGGTTACGGGACCCGGTGAGGTGCAGGGTTGCGGGGGCAGCACGGTGCCGCACGGCACAGGGGTACTCACTCAGCCAATGATGAATGCAAAGTCCTTGGTAAAACACACTGCTGGATGGACGGGTCCCACAGACGGCTGCGGTGGTTTCTCTCCCGGTAGGTTGGCGGTGACTGCCTTTCCCTGCACCTTTGATACGTTCTTGGTACTGATGGCTTCCCACCGGTAACCCGCTCCCCAACTTAGAAGGATGTTGAGGGAGCCCCTTTTGCCCACAGGCTCTGGCCCTGGGAACTGTAGCCTTGGCGGTGACTTTATTTCCCTTCACGGTGTGAGCTGTCACCTTCTAACGGGTCTTGACTGCTGGGAAACCCAGGAGGTTCCCTTCGCTAACGGATTTGACCGGTTTTACGGCGACTCCAAGCCTGGTCGGGGTCCGTAGGCCCTGACGAATGGTGCTGGCTTCTCTTTGTTCCCCGGTCTGGTACCGGCGGGCCACCGCCCGACCCCGGTCCTTACGGTTCACTCCAATTGGCCTCTCCTGCAGACGGTCACCACCGTCTGCCAACCTTGCTGTATGTGCCCGGGCCACTCACCCGGACACGGTCAGTCTCCTCCACTGCTACTTCACTCACCTACTTCACTTAACTCCAAAACTACACACTGACTTTCTTTTCCTGCCTCCAGGACTGTGAACTCCTCGGTGGGTGGGGCCAACCGCCTGGCTCCACCCCCTGGTGTGGACATCAGACCCTGGAGGGAGGCAACAAGAATTTTTGTCTGACTTCGGTGTGCCTAGCTGGGGTGTGGGGTCCAGGGCGCCACAGATGCCTATGATCTTGAACTGTCTTTGCACATTTGCAAACGCTATCATCAACCATGGCCACTTCTTGGCTCAGTGCAGTGCCCAGCTGTCTGTACCCCAGGCCTCGGAGCACAATCAATAATACGCCATCCACCCACAGGCCAAAACAATAAATGGCTAAATTTCCAGACTGCTTTCCCTGCAAATGTTGGTGTTTAGTTTTGTGGACACTAATAATTTCTAAAACCTGATCGCAAAGAGCGTCCCTCGGTGCCTGATCCCCAAACCCTCTCTATCTCTCACGGTATGGCGGGGGCCTTACACAACCTCGTGTCCCATAACATACATCACCTGTACCTCATAGTCATTTTCACTACGCACTGACTGCAGACCCTACCGCTGTTAGTGTGATGCCCTGAACTAGCCAGGTAATCAAAGAGAGACCCCCGCATTACACCTGTCTCCCAATAAGGTAACACCAGCCAACCATAAAAACCTAGTCACCTCTCTAAGTGCTTGATGGACACACCAAAGGGCGGAGCCAGGCAGTTGGCTACGGCCACCAAGGAGTTCAGAGGGCCTGAGGCAGGAAAACAGTTAGTTAGTGAGTGGTTAGTCTGCGAGGAGTGAAGAAGAGTGGAAGCAGGCCTGTGCCCAGGTCTGCAGCAGTCTGACAGGTGCCAGGGTCGGAGCCCTGGTGCCCTGGCTAGGAGGGAAACGGTGGCCTTAGCCTGCAGGAGCCGGGAAGATGCCTCGGTGGAACCGTGGTCGACCGGGACAGGGTAGTGGCCCGCCGGTACTGACCCGGGGAACTGACTCGAAAACCGGAGCACACAGGAGGGTACTCAGACCATGAAACGAGGTCCAGAATCCAATGGACTAAGTTAATTAACTGATTGCGGTCTGGACTATAGGTCCTTTCCCACCCAAGTCCCGACTGAAGACAACAGCCCACCGAGGGGGATAGAAAGCCACCGCACAGGCAGAGAGATCCCACGGGCCAGCGTCTGCAGGCAAAAGGGCTCTCCCGACATACACAAAGCCGGGGAGCGGACTCCCGTCGCTGAAGCGCAGGCAGTCTACAGATACACAACACAGTGCAGGAGAAAGGCCAGGACCACCGAACCGGGTGGGGGACCAGACGCAGCCAGCTTCGGGCACTGACCACCATCAACATGGTTTACCAGAGACTTGTGTGTGTCAATAACTGTGAGTACAACAGTGCCATCTGGCTGCGCATTGCCCTGCACCGCCCATCTACTCCCCAATGGGTCCCGGGGCCATCATCCCTACCCACGGAGGGATTAACATCTTGCTGTACTACCATCTCCCCCGGGTGCCTAATAATTGCAGTGGTGGTGCCCAACTTCACCACGACCCGTGGGTGGCGTCACGAACTCAAGCGCGGCTCCGGCCGTGCACCTACCTAACCCCCCACCAAAAGCACCAGCACCCCCTTTCAGAGCGAAGTGACCCCAGGTCCGGAGGCGCTCGAGCCACCCACCAACGAGCCCGGATCCGAGCGGCTAGGCTGCAGCCGAGCACGGGGCGGTACACATCGACTCTTCTGGCGTCACAAACAGGATACTTACCTATTCACTTACCTAGTGAAGTGCGCCTTGAAGTGAAGTCAGCGGTGATCCGTTGCGAAATTTTCAGAATCCGCCATCTTGCCGTCATCTTTTGGCGCAAAGATTCCCGCCAGAGTCTTCTTCCCCGCAGAAAGGGAGTGAAAATATGAAGCCCCGCCCCCTGGGAACGCAGCCGTGCAGCAAAGCGAGAGGTCGGAAAGTGAAACTGATCGGCCGAAAGAGGGAGTGCCAGGAAAAGACCAAGGGGGAGAAGCGGGAGAATGTCCACGCCTAACCCCGACGGCGGAGTGGCCCCGGCCGCTGGAGTGGCAGCACCCGCAGGTGTGCCCGATAATAGAAACGTGGTGGTGCTCACTCCAGTCGCAGGAGTGGGGGAGGCCGCGGCCCCGACGGTCGACCAGGTAATGCCAATCTCCTTGCCCTACAGGCCCGGTGCTGCCTGGCTACCCCAGTACGATGGGAAGCCTGACACCTTGCAGGTTTTCTGGAAAAAGATATGCACGATTCTCGATTTATATGCCATGACTGGCAAGCAGTGTGCAGCGGTAGTGCTAGGGCAGTTGACCGGCGCGGCCGAGCAGGAGGTGGAGACTTGGGTAGACGCAGACCGGGCCTCGGTAACAGCCATTTTTGATAAACTTCAGGTCGCCTTCGAGACCCACACGGAAGCGGAGTTACGGATGCAGTTTTACCATTGTCGGCAGCGGCCAAAGGACAGTATAAGAGACTATACCTTGCGGCTGCAAACAGCCTTGCGTACACTAAAGCGGGTGGACCCCATCAATGAGACTGATAGCAACAAGATGCTAGTGGAGTAGTTCCTGCAGGGACTGGGGTCTGCCGAAGATCGCAAGCAACTGCGGCTGTGGTCTTTGGCGTACGCCGACCTGGACTTTGCAGTGCTGAAGGAGCGGGCCATCAAGGCCCTACAAACATCAGAAGCCAGCGCCTCCGATCCGCCATCTTGGCTGGTTGATACCGCTCCCGTTTCAGTAGCGTCCCCCTTGCTGGCCCTGCCAGCCCCTGCTGCAGCCACCGGAGCTCCGGAATATCTGACATCACAAGTCCGGCGCCTGAATGAGCATGTCACCCGGATCCTCGCCGCTCTCCAGCTACCGACGAGAGTCAAGCCCACGGAGAAGATCCAGCTCACCGACAGCTCAGAAGACGTCCCTTGGATGCAGCGGAGGAGGAACAACGACCCACGGTATGGACCACCTGTCTGCTACAAGTGTAACAATACCGGCCATTACTCCACGGACGGTGTCCGTTAAATGAGCAACTCCTGAGGCAAAGGGCCAATCCTCAGGAGTAGATCCTCAAGGCCCAGCTGATTGGTGGGATCGGTACGTTGGAGGCCGCCCCATCATCTCTCTGGCGGTGGATGGTGTCCCGACCATGGCTCTGCTTGACACCGGATTACAGGTAACGAATATGCCTTACTCGTTGTACCAGCGATATTGGGCTGATAGTGAACTTGCCCCTCCGGACGATGGCTTAACTATCATTGCGGCCAATGGGCTCCCTATGATCCAGGTGGAGATAAAAGAGGTGACCCTGACTGTGGGACGAACAGAGCTGAGACGTCAAGGATTGATTGTGGTGCTGAATGATTCCAGTGACCGTAACCCAAAGGTGGTCCTCATGACCAACGTGATTGAGCACTGCATGGGGGAGCTGTTGAGCCTGTTGCAGAATTTATCTGCCACTGCAGGAGGGGGTCGGTAGAGGGCACTGCAGCGTGAGATTCGGGCCCTCCTGCAGCGACAGCAGGTGAACATGACAGGTGGAGAGATTGGTGGTGTAAGGGTGATGGACGCCGCGCCTTTGGTGGTGCCGCCAAGGAGTGAGATGAGGATTTGGTGTAGGGCAGCAGTAGGACCCAAAAAACAGGATTACCCGGCAATGGTAGAGCCCTTGCCTTCGGAGCACTAGCCCACAGTAATGGCAGCCAGGGGGGTGATTGATGTTAAAAAGGGGAGAGTGCCCGTGAGAGTGCTGAATTGTGGAAAGGAAGAGGTCAGGCTCCCCCGCTACGCCACCATAGCCAAGTTGTTCACCGTAGACGCACATGCTATCCATGAAACAACTCCCACAACCACTGCACCACACTCAGGCAGTGACCCTCCGCCCGAACAATTGGAGGAGTGGTGCCAGGAATTGCATGTCAGCACCAAGGCTACACCCATGCACCACAAGGAAGGGGTATACAGGGTAGTGCAGCAGTATGGGCAGGTTTTCAGCAAGCACCCGCTAGATTTTGGGAGAGTTAGAGGGGTTCAACACCATATCCCCACAGGTACACATCCACCCATTAGAGAGAAGTACAGGCCAGTCCCACCTGCACACTACCAGTGCGCCAAAGACATGTTGAGGAACATGAAGGAGGCTGGGTCATCCGGGATAGTTGTAGTCCCTGGGCAGCTCCCTTGGTGCTGGTGAGGAAGAAGGATGGTACCATGAGAATGTGTGTGGATTACCGGAAGATCAACAAGATAGCGCATAAAGATGCCTACCCTCTTCCCCGCATTGAAGAATCGCTCGCTGCGCTGAAGACTGCTAATTATTTCTCTACCCTTGACCTTACTAGTGGCTACTGGCAGGTGGCGGTTCCACGAGAAGACCGCGAGAAGACTGCGTTTGCTACCCCCATGGGACTCTGCGAGTTCAACAGTATGCCGTTCGGGCTGTGCAATGCCCCGAAGACCTTCCAGAGGCTCATGGAATGCTGTTTGGGGCATCTCAACTTCAAGACTGTTCTGCTGTACTTGGACGACGTGATTGTGTATTCCAAGACGTATGAAGCACACCTGGAGCATTTGGCAGAAGTATTTGCGGCCCTCGCCAAGTACGGGATGAAGTTAAAACCCTCTAAGTGCCACCTGTTGAAACCTAAGGTACAGTACCTTGGGCATGTGGTGAGTGTGGAAGGCGTGGCCATGGATCCTGAGAAGATTACCGCTATCCAGAGCTGGCCGCAACCAACCACGGTGAAGGAGGCGAGGCAGTTCCTGGCCTAGTGGGCTACTACTGCCATTTTATCAAGGGGTACACGAAGATGGCCGCGCCCATGCAAGACCTCCTCATGGGACAGACCAAGAATGGCAGATCTCCTGGACCCCCATTTGTCTGGGGTGAGAAGCACGAGGAGTCCTTCCAACAGCTGAAGTCGGCCCTGACAGGGGAAGAAATCTTGGCTTATCCTGATTACGGCCTCCCATTCATCCTTTACACCGATGCCAGCAATGTGGGTCTGGGTGCGATCCTGTCCCAAGTACAAGATGGAAAGGAGAAGGTGATCGTCTACGCCAGCAGGAAGCTCCGGCCAACAGAGAAGAACCCCGAGAATTACAGCTCCTAAAAGCTCGAGTTCTTGGCACTCGTGTGGGCAATAGCAGAAAGGTTTAAACATTACCTCGCGGCGGCTAAGTTCACTGCCTACACGGATAACAACCCGTTAACCCATCTTCATACGGCCAAGCTGGTTGCCCTGGAGCAGTAGTGGATGGCTCGACTGTCCAATTACAACTTCACCATCAAGTACAGGGCTGGCCGCAAGAACACCAATGCGGATGCCCTGTCTCGGATGCCACACTTGCCTGATGAAGAGATGGAGGAAGACAGCCTGGAGGAGATCAAGCTACCCGCATTCCATCGGCCACGGGATGAGAAGCCCTGCGTTAGCTAACAGCAGGCGAACCTTGACCCGCTGCCCAGCCAGGGGTGGCAAGAAGCCCAGGATCAGGAGCCTGCAGTTCAGCTGGTCAAAACAATGATTGCCCAGGGCTCTTCCCGGATGGACCCCACAGACACCTCTGAAGTTCAGCGGTTGTGGAAAGAGAGAGACCGTCTGTACCTGCATCAAGGGAAGCTGTATAGGGGATTGATCAACCCGAAGACCCATGAGAAAGTTCGCCAGCTGGTGGAGCCCCAGGCATGCGTACCCAAGGTCCCGCAGGCCTACCATGATGGCGCAGGACACTTCGGCTGCGGTTTTACTGGAGTGGGATGCGAGAGTCCGTGGAGGCCTGGTGCCGAGTGTGGTCCCTGTATGCTGAGGAGACAGGACGAAACCAGCCAGAAGGCCCCGCTACAGCCGATTGTCACCCACCTGATGCTAGAGTTGGTCGTCTTGGACCACGTCAAGCTCACGCCCAGCCGAAGCGGGTACATCTATGCCCTGACCATTGTCGACCACTACTCAAGATTCATGGTGGTTGTTCCTGTTAAAAACTTGACAGGGCGCACCGCAGCCAGAGCTTTCCAGGCCTACTTTTGCCGGCCGCATGGCTACCCCGAGAAGGTGCTCACGGATCAGGGGCCAGCCTTTGAAGCGGACGTGTTCCAGGAGTTCTACCACTTGTACGGGTGCAGGAAGATCCGGACCACACCCTACCATGCCCAAACTAATGGGATATGCGAGAAAATGAACCATCTGGTCCTTAACCTCCTCAACACATTACACCTGGAAGAACGGAATCTGTGGTTGGAAAAACTGCCTGGTTTAGTAGACATGTACAATAATGTGGCGCCCTGGACAAGCCAGGGGCCACAGGTAACTACACCACCACACCCTACACCCCGGTTAGGCACATCAAAGCCAGACATAAAATCCTTGTTGCCTTCCTTCAGGGGCTGATGTCCACACCACGGGGTGGAGCCAGGCGGTTGGTCTCCACCCATCGAGGAGTTCAGTCCTGGAGGAGGGAAAACAGTTAGTGGAGTGTTGGAGTAGAAAGTGAGCAGACGTAAAGTGAAGTGGTAGCAGAGCAGACTGACAGAGTCCGGGTGTGTGGCCCGGACGGAGCAGCAAGGTTGGCAGACGGTGGTGACCGTCTGCAGGAGTGGCCTATCGGAGTTTGTCGTAAGGACCGTGGACGGGCGGTGGCCCGGCGGTACCGGACCGGTATACAAGGAGAAGCCAGCACCATTGGCAGGGGCTTTTCGGACCCCGGCAAGGCTAGGAGTCACCGTGAATTTGCCGAATCCGTTAGTGAAGGGGACCTCCTGGGTTTCCAAACAATCAAGTCCCGACAGAAGGCAACAGTCCAACCCAGTGAGAGAGACACCGCCACCGCCAAGGCAACCGTTTCTCAGGGCCAGCGCCTGCGGGCAAAAGGGGCTCCTCCGGCCTATATCCAAGTCGGGGAGCGGGTTATCGGTGGGAACCCATTGGAACCGTACAGACAGCGTAGGTGCAGGGAAAAGACAGTCACCGTCAACCTACCGGGGAAAGCAACAGCAGCCGTCCGTGGGACCCCTCTTTCCAGCCGTGTGTTTTACCGAGAACTGTGTCATCATCTCAGACTGAGTGAGTACCACCGTGCCGTGCGGCACAGCGCTGCCCCCGCGACCCTGCACCTCACCAGGCCCCGCAACCCGCCTGTCATCCATCCCTACCTACCCCGGGACAACCAACCCCCTACCCACGGAGGGGAGAACTACCATCAAAGCTGCTCCCTGCCACCGCTCCCGGGATCCCCGTCCAGAGCAGCGGTGGTGTCACCAAAATCACCACAACCGTGGGTGGCGTCACGGACAATATATAAAACCCCCACAATCAAATCCCCTTTTCACTAACGGGCGAGGAACGCCGCTCGAGTCCCCGGGATCCGGCCCACCGCTCGAGCCACCACCGAGCAGCAGCAGTAGCCGTGCCGGACCCGAGCAGTGGGAGAGCGCGTTGTCATCCTCCTCCGCCCGCGACAACTTGGCGTCATGAACAGGATCTTACCGCTCTGCCGTCTGGTAGAGGTGCGCCTTGTTACCGCCGGAGGTGTCCGGCCGAAAATCTTGAGGAGCCGCCATCTTGGGCGCGAAGAATTCCCGCTCGAGCGTCTCCTCGAGCAGTAGAGGCGCGAAGGCCAAAACCCCGCCCCTGTAGAGGAGGAGCCGGAAAGAGGCTAAGGGGGACGGAAACAAGATGTCTGCGCCCGACGGAGCCACTGGCGGAGCGGCGGACGCAGCCGTGGGAGCACCCGCAGATGGGAATGGGTCTGCCCAGGTCCCGGCCACGCTGGCGGGAGGCACCGCGGCCCCAGCTCTCGCTCAGGTGAGGCCGTTCTCTTTGCCCTATGTGCCCAGAGCTGATTGCCTACCGCAGTACGATGGGAAACCTGATGCCCTGCAGGTTTTCCAAAAGAAACTTAGTCCGCTACTGGAGCTGTACCCCCTGACTGATAAGCAACGTGCAGCGCTAGTGCTGGGGCAGCTAACCGGCGCAGCTGAGCAAGAGGCGGAGACCTGGGCCGAGGGGGACCGGTCCTCTGTGGCCACCATCTTTGAAAAGTTACAGACTGCCTTTGAGACCCGTACTGAAGCCGAGTTGTGGATGCAGTTCTATCAATGCCGACAACGGCCCGCAGATAGCATTCGGGACTATGCCCTGCGCCTGCAAACCGCACTCCGCACACTGAAGCGGGTGGATACCATCAACAGTGTGGACAGCAACAAGATGTTAAGTGAGCAGTTTGTGCAGGGGATGAGGTCCTCAGAGGACTGCAAACAACTCTGGCTGCGGACCCTAGACCATCCGGATGTGGACTTTGCCGTGTTAAAGGAACGGGCCATCAAAGCTCTGCAGCCCCCTGCATCTGAACCTCATGAGCCCGCCCCATGGCTGGTTGAGACTGCTCCTGTGGTGGTGACCCATACCCTAACAACACCTCCAGGGCCTGCCGCCCCAAGTGGAATGATGGAAGAGCTGGCTGCCCAGGTCCGCCGCATGGATGGAGACCTCGCCAAGATCCTCGCCGCACTCCAGCCTCCAACCAGGTCCCAGGCTCCGGTGAAGATACAGCTCGCCGACAGCCCTGAGGACGTTCTCTGGATGCAGCGGAGAAGGGCCAATGACTCCCGGAATGGGCCCCCAATCTGTTACAGGTGCGGCAAACCCGGCCACTACTCCCGACGGTGTCCGTTAAATGAGCAACCCCTGGGGCCACGGGCCAATCCTCAGGAGTAGAACCCCATGGCCCCCCAGACTGGCGGGACCGGTACATCGGGGCCCGGCCCATAATCCCCGTGGCTGTGGACGGCATACCGGTGATGGCTCTCCTGGACACTGGATCACAGGTAACCACCATACCATACACATTGTATCAACAGTATTGGGGAACGGACGAGCTGGCTCCCCCAGATGCCAGTATAACACTGATTGCTGCTAATGGACTCCCATTGACCCAAGTGGGATACAAACAAGTGGCCATGACCATGGGGCGAGCTGAACTGCAACACCAGGGTATGATTGTGGTAATGAATGAACCCAGTGATCATAACCCGAAGATAGTGCTAGGGACCAATGTGATGGAGCACTGTATGAGAGATGTGCTGACCCTACTGCAGCAGCTGGCCGCCACGGCGGCGGGGAGCCGACAGAGAGCTGTGCAGCGCGAGATCCGAGCCTTGATGTACCGCCAACATGTGAACTCAACAGGAGGAGAGATTGGTGGGGTGAGAGTGATGGACGTTGCCCCTTTGGTTGTGCCTCCCAGGAGCGAGATGATGATTTAATGTAGGGCAGCAGTAGGGCCTCAGGGGCGTGACTACCCTGCCATGATTGAGCCCCTGCCCTCCGAACACTGGCCCACAGTAATGGCCGCCCGAGGAGTGGTGGATGTAAAGAAGGGGAGAGTGCCTGTGAGGGTGCTGAATTGTGGGGAGGAAGAAGTCAGGCTTCCCCGGTACGCTACACTTGCCAAGTTGCTCACTCTAGATCCCCACACCATCCACGAGGCAGCTCCTCCAATTTCACCACCTACTGCCAGCACTCACCCGCCCCAAGGGGAGTTAGACGAGTGGCACCAACAGCTACACGTAGGCACTGACGACACCCCTACACATCACAAAGAAGGGGTATACCGGGTGGTGCGGGAGTACGAGCAAGTTTTTAGCAAACATCCCCTAGACTTTGGGCAGATTAAAGGGGTCCAACACCATATCCCTACCGGTGAACATCCCCCTATCAAAGAGAGGTTCAGGCCCATTCCCCTGCACATTACCAATGCGCCAAGGACATGTTGAGGAACATGAGGGAGGCAGGGGTTATCAGGGACAGCTGTAGTCCCTGGGCCGCCCCGTTGGTGCTGGTTAAGAAGAAGGACGGCACCATGCGGATGTGCGTGGATTACCGGAAGATTAACCAGATAACGCATAAAGATGCCTACCCTCTGCCCCGTATTGAGGAGTCCTTGTCCGCGCTGAGAACCGCAAACTACTTCTCCACCCTTGACCTCACGAGTGGGTACTGGCAGGTGGCCGTGGCGCCCGAAGACCGAGAGAAAACTGCCTTTACCACCCCTATGGGACTCTGTGAATTCAACAGTATGCCGTTCGGGCTTTGCAATGCCCCTGGTACCTTCCAACGGCTGATGGAGTGCTGTTTGGGGCACCTGAATTTTGAGACTGTCCTGTTGTACCTGGATGATGTAATTGTATATTCGTAGACATATGAAGCCCATCTGGAACACCTAGCCGAGGTGTTCACGTCCCTTGCCAAGTACGGGATGAAGTTGAAGCCCTCCAAGTGTCATCTGCTGAAACCCAGAGTGCAGTACCTGGGGCATGTGGTGGGAGCAGAAGGTGTCGCCCCCGACCCCGAGAAGGTCACTGCTATCCAAGACTGGACGAGGCCAACCACAGTGAGGGAAGTAAGGCAGTTTCTGGGTCTGGTAGGGTACTACCGTCACTTCATCAAGGGGTACACGAATATGGCTGCCCCCATGCAAGACCTCCTCGTGGGACAGACCAAAGGTGGTAGACCCCTCGGAGCCCCACTGGTGTGGGAAGAGCGGCATGAAGAATCCTTCCGCCAGCTGAAAGCGGCCTTGACCGGAGAGGAGATCCTGGCGTACCCGGATTACAGCCATCCATTCATCCTCTACACCGATGCCAGCAATGTGGGCTTGGGGGCAGTCCTATCTCAGATCCAAGACGGGAAGGAGAAAGTGATTGCTTACGCTAGCCGAAAGCTCCGACCGACTGAAAGGAACCCTGAGAACTACAGCTCTTTCAAGCTTGAGCTCCTGGCGCTGGTGTGGGCTAACACCGAGCGGTTCCACCATTACCTGGCAGCAGCGAAATTCACTGCTTTCACGGATAACAATCCGCTGACCCACCTGGACACAGCCAAGCTGGGCGCGTTGGAACAGCGGTGGGTAGCCAGGCTAGCCAACTATGATTTCACCATCAAATACAGGGCCGGCCGTGCCAACGTTAATGCTGATGCACTCTCTCGGATGCCCCACCTGTCGGAGGAAGGGTGCGAGGATGACGACCTCGAGGAGATAGATAGTTGCCTGCATTTCACCAGCCGCCAGCTGAGAAGGTGCATGTCCACCAACAACGGGTGAACCTGGACCCGCTGCCCAGTCAGGAGTGGCAGGAAGCTCAAGACCTGGCACCCGCTGTCCGCCTAGTCAAGATCTTGGTGGAGCAAGGCGCTGCTGGGATAGACCCTGCCGCCCCGGCTGAAGCCCAACGCCTGTGGCGAGAGCGGACCCGGCTGTACCTACACCAGGGGAAGTTGTACCGTGAGCTGATCAACCCGAAGACTCATGAGAAAATCCGCCAGTTGGTGATCCCCCAAGGTAACGTACCCACCGTTCTCCAAGCATACCATGATGGTGCTGGGCACTTCGGATGGAAGAAACTGGAGATGCTGTTGAGAGAGCGGTTTTATTGGAGTGGAATGCGGGAATCTGTAGAGGCCTGGTGCCGGGAGTGCGGCCCTTGCACGCTGAGAAGGAAGAACGAGGCCAGCCAGAAGGCGCCCCTACACCCAATTGTTACGCACCAACCGCTGGAGCTGGTCGCCCTGGACCATGTAAAGCTCACCCAGGCCGAAGTGGGTACACCTACGCTCTAACCATTGTAGACCACTATTCTAGGTTCATGGTGGTCGTCCCGGTCAAAGACCTAACTGGCCGTACCGCCGCAAGAGCGTTCCAGGCCTATTTCTGCCGACCATGGATACCCTGAGAAGGTGCTTACTGACCAAGGCCCAGCCTTTGAGGCAGAGGTGTTCCATGAATTTTGTCATTTGTACGGCTGCAAGAAGATTCGGACCACGCCTTACCATGCCCAAACCAATGGCATGTGTGAAAAGATGAACCGCCTGGTCCTGGGCCTCCTCAAGACGTTACTGCTAGAAGATCGGAACCTGTGGCCGGAGAAGCTACCTGACCTGGTCGATATGTACAACAACATCCCTTCCAGCTCAACGAAATGCACCCCAGCATACCTGATGAGGGCTTGCCCCGGCCGGCTACCGGTGAACCTGGACATGGGATTGGAAGCCCCAGAAGCACTCCCTTCGACAGCTGAATGGGAAACTCGGCGGAGGGTGCAATACCGACAGATTCAGGAATATGTTGAGAGGAACTTGAGTCGAAGTCGGGAACAACAGGAGGAGCCCTTTAACCAGAAGGCGTCTGCTGGCCCTTTCCAGCCTGGAGATGTAGTGCTGAAGCAGAAAAGGAGGACCCACAAGCTGGATGATCAATGGGAACGAACCCCATACGTCATACAGCCCACAGGACGGGAAGATGGGAAGGCCTACCAGATCAGTTGTGACCAAGGGGGCACTTTGGCCACGGTTTCCCGGGACCATCTAAAGAGGTGCCCACCAGCATTGAGGGCAGCGGCTGAAGATCCAGGTCCCCCACCAGCGGAGAAGACAAAAGAGGTAATTCACACCGTGATGGGTGACTTCCCAGCGGACTGGCCTACACAGAACGGCGCGGTGATTCTTCCAGTGATACTGTTCCCACAACCTGTGGATGAAGAAGTAATGGAGGCAGTCAACCATGAGCCAGTGCCAGTGCCCAGGGATGAACCTATACCCAGCTCCCCTATGCCTCCGCCTGCCCCACACAATAGCAGGGAGGAGGAACCGATTGTTCCCTCTGCCCCACTGCCTATCCTCACTGACACTGGACCCAGGAGATCCACTCGTCCCAACCTAGGTAGACCCCCACTTAGGCACAGGGAAACTACTATCTAGAGGGGGGGAGGAAACTGTGTGTGTGTTTAAAGTTTTGAAAGTTTGAAAATGTAAATGAATAATCTACTGATGAAAGTTACCTGATTTACCGCTTGATTTGAAACCGGTCGTTGCCGGCACCGTTGTCCCCGTGGGGACCGTCTACAGTTTTACATAGAAACTACTATGAACATGCCTGAGAACTTGCAAGGCAACCACAAACTTGTGGCCTGTAAATAATTATGTTGTTACAGCTTCCACCGTTGCCGCCTCCGGAGAGGCAAATTGGAGGAAGGGCCCGCAGTGGAGTAGGCTGGGGCCCAGCCACCACCGGAACCGGTGGTGATCCTCTGGAGGGGAAGGACAGATCCCGCTCGGGTAACTTGGTGCAGGACTGGGGTCAAGGGGTGCTGCCTGTTTGCTTAGGGGCAGCATCAGGGCCAGGTTGCTTGGGTGGGAGAGAGCGGAAGCCGTAACCGTTTACCGCAACGTTTAAGTAAGAGTACCTCCCGTTGTGGGAAGATGTTATTATGCTTGTATGTCTGTTACCGTTTTTTTATCTTTTTCAGTTGGTGAAAATAAAACCGGTGTTGGACGGGCAGCCCGCGGACGGTCTGCATTTTGCTAAGGGGGAATGTGGTTCCCTGGACAAGCCAGAGGCCACAGGTAACTACACCACCACACCCTACACCCCGGTTAGGCACATCAAAGCCAGACATAAAATCCTTGTTGCCTCCCTTCAGGGGCTGATGTCCACACCAGGGGGTGGAGCCAGGCGGTTGGTCTCCACCCATCGAGGAGTTCACAGTCCTGGAGGAGGGAAAACAGTTAGTGGAGTGTTGGAGTAGAAAGTGAGCAGACGTAAAGTGAAGTGGTAGCAGAGCAGACTGACAGAGTCCGGGTGTGTGGCCTGGACGGAGCAGCAAGGTTGGCAGACGGTGGTGACCGTCTGCAGGAGTGGCCTATCGGAGTTTGCCGTAAGGACCGTGGACGGGCGGTGGCCCGGCGGTACCGGACCGGTATACAAGGAGAAGCCAGCACCATTGGCAGCGGCTTTTCGGACCCCGGCAAGGCTAGGAGTCGCCGTGAATTTGCCGAATCCGTTAGTGAAGTAGACCTCCTGGGTTTCCAAACAATCAAGTCCCGACAGAAGGCAACAGTCCAACCCAGTGAGAGAGACACCGCCACCGCCAAGGCAACCGTTTCTCAGGGCCAGCGCCTGCGGGCAAAAGGGGTTCCTCCGGCCTATATCCAAGTCGGGGAGCGGGTTACCGGTGGGAACCCATTGGAACCGTACAGACAGCGTAGGTGCAGGGAAAAGACAGTCACCGTCAACCTACCGGGGAAAGCAACAGCAGCCGTCCGTGGGACCCGTCTTTCCAGCCGTGTGTTTTACCGAGAACTGTGTCATCGTCTCAGGCTGAGTGAGTACCACCGTGCCGTGCGGCACAGCGCTGCCCCCGCGACCCTGCACCTCACCAGCCCCCGCAACCCGCCTGTCATCCATCCCTACCTACCCCATCACCGGGCCCCGGGACAACCAACCCCCTACCCACGGAGGGAAGAACTACCATCAAAGCTGCTCCCTGCCACCGCTCCCGGGATCCCCGTCCAGAGCAGCGGTGGTGTCACCAAAATCACCACAACCGTGGGTGGCGTCACGGACAATATATAAAACCCCCACAATCAAATCCCCTTTTCACTCACGGGCGAGGAACGCCGCTTGAGTCCCCGGGATCCGGCCCACCGCTCGAGCCACCACCGAGCAGCAGCAGTAGCCGTGCCGGACCCGAGCAGTGGGAGAGCGCGTTGTCATCCTCCTCCGCCCGCGACAATAACATCCCCTGCAGCTCCACCAAGTGCACCCCCGCGTACCTGATGAGAGCCCGGCTGGGGCAGCTGCCAGTGGACCTAGAAATGGACATAGAAGTGCCCGAAACTCTTCCTCCCACTGGCAACTGGGATGTCAAGCGACAGACGCAGTACTGACGGATCCAAGAATATGTGGAAAGGAATCTGCGTCAAAGTCGAGAAAAGCAAGAGCAGCGCTTCAACAAGTGGGCTCAGGCTGCTCCTTTTGGACCTGGGGATGTGGTGCTGAAGCGCAAATGCAGAACACATAAGCTCGACGATCAGTGGGAGAGGACCCCCTACGTCATACAGCCAACTGGATGGGAGAACGAGAAGACCTACCTGATTAGTCACAACCAAGGGAAAACTACGGCCACTGTCTCCAGGGACCACCTGAAAAGATGCCCGGGTCCCCTGAGACTGGTAGGAGAGGTCCCCGTGCCCACGCCGAGCATGGAGGAGAAAAGAGGGGTGATCCATACAGTGATGGGTGACTTTCCAGCTGATTGGCCTACGCAGAACAGCGCAGTGATTGTTCCTGTAATAATGTTCCCACAACCCGTGGAGGAAATGGAGCCGGAGATGCCCGCCAGTGAGCCACCCGAGCAAGTGTGACGCCCTGGACCCCAGGGGTCACAGGTAATAACACCGACCACATACACACACACCCCCATCCCCTGTGAGGTCACACACACGTCACCCGAAAGGAGACCTGATGCCTCCCTCAGGGCCAGTAGAGCACACCAGGTGGGCGGAATCAGGCGGAAAGGCACGCCCACCGAGGAGACTACTGGCCTGAGGCAGGAAATACAGTTTAGTTTTGGTTTGGAGTGAAGTTCTAGACAGTGACAGTGACAGGAGGTGTAAAGAGGAGCAGATCTGTCAGGGACCCGGGTAGGAGCCTGGGCCCCTTGAAAACGTCAGGCAGGCAGACGGTGGTGGCCGCCTGCAGAAGTACCGGTACAGCAACCGACGGAACCGTACGGACCGGGCTTGGGTTGGAGCCCGCCGGTCCTGAACTGGGGAGTCAACCGTGTACCGGAGCACCAGAAACCGGGTACTCAGACCCCGTCCTAGCTTAGAAGCCACTGAGTATAGGCAAATTGACTGATTGCTGGCTGGACCTCACGGGTTCATCCACACCCAAAGTCCCGAAAGAAGGCAAAAGCCCACCGAGACCGGGTGAGCGCCACCGCCAAGGGCCAAACACCCGACGGGCCAGCGCCTGCGGGCAACCGAGGGCTCCTCCAGCAGCACAACGCCGGGGAGCGGGCTACCACTGCCCAGGCAGGGGAGCCGAAACACACAACCAGAGGTGCACGGGAAAGGGGCCACCATCAACCCCACAGGGGACATCAGCAGCCGGCCGCGGGAACTGACCATATCCGAACTTTGGTTTTCCAGTGACTTTGAGTGTGAATTAATCGTGAGTACACTACACTACACCACGGCACCCTGCACCCTGACGACAACATCAGCCCTTTCAGTCCCCCACCGGGCCCCGGGACACACCGCCCCTACCCACGGAGGGGCTAACATCTCGGCTGCGGCCGCAACACCGATCTCGGATGAGCCCGCCATTACTTCAGCCGCAGTGGTGGTGCATCCCGTCACCACGACTTGTGGGTGGCGTCACCACCCGTGAGACAACAGCGCGGCCCTCCCCGGCTGCGCGCCTCGTCCCACCTCACCACCACCCCACTGCCTCCCCTTAACAGAGCGACATGGCCCCCGGTCCGGAGGCGCTCGTGCCACCGACAACCCGAACCCGGACCTCAAGCGGCTCGGCCCGAGCAGCGGAGAAGCAGCCGGGCCCCTCTCAGGGCGGTACACAAGTGCCCAGGGATGCACCTACACCATGCCCCCGCAGGTCTCTACCCGCCATACCTGACACTCGGGAAGAGGGACCGGTCGTCACCTCTCCCCCATTGCCTCCACCTGAGAGTGTTGGACCCAGGAAGTCCATGCGCCCTAACCTAGGTCAGCCTCCGCTTAGGTACAGGGAAATTGCCATCTAGGGGTGCAACATGTTGATTATGTACATAGGTGTGTGAATGAATGCCAATCACTCGAGACTCTCACCTGATTCCGAAGACTGTTGAGTGAGGTAGCGGTTCCCGGCTACCATACTGCCCGTTCCCGTTGGGACTTTTTTTGATCCCCGTTACTGCCTGTTTAAATGAACATGGCTGAGAACTTGCAGGCCACCCAAAAACTTTTGGGCTTGTAAATAATCCCAGACCACCCTTTCAGGTCCTACAGTCCCCGGGGAGGCTGGTTGGAGGATGGGCCTGCGGGATGTTGTAGGCAGAGGTCCCGTCACCATTGAAACTGGTGACAACCCTCTGGGTCAGGGGTCCCCTGGATGTGGGGCCTCTGAGAGACTGCCGGGTATCGAACTTTGTACCCGGCCCAATGGGCAATAACCGGACCTGAACCCGATTCCTGGACTGGGGAAAAGGGGTTCTGACCTGTTTTTAGAGGCAACATCAAGGTTTAGGTTTGCTTGGGTGGGCAAATGAAAGGACCCGGTTCCGTCCTGTTCCCGTTTAATAAAAATGTTTTTACCAGTTTGCAACGTTAAAGCATAGTGCCTCCCGTCTTGGGATGAACTAGAAGTTATCATAATTGTAAATATGTTAGTATGCTTGTTAACTGTTCTTATCTTTTCCAGTTACAAAAATAAACGGTGGTGGTTGGAAAGCCCACGCACGGTCTGTAGTTAACCAAGGGGGAGTGTGACACCCTGGACTAGCCAGGTAGTCACAGATAGACCCCCGCATTACACCTGTCCCCCAATAAGGTAACACCAGCCAACCATAAAAACCTAGTCACCTCTCTGTGCTTGATGGACTCACCAGGGGGCGGAGCCAGGCAGTTGGCTATGCCCACCGAGGAGTTCAGAGGGCCTGAGGCAGGAAAAAAGTTAGTTAGTGAGTAGTTAGTCTGTGAGGAGTGAAGGAGAGTGGAAGCAGGCCTGTGCCCAGGTCTGCAGCAGTCTGACAGGTGCCAGGGTCGGAGCCCTGGTGCCCTGGCTAGGAGGGAAACAGTGGCCTTAGCCTGTAGGAGCCGGGAAGACGGCTCGATGGAACCATGGTGGACCGGGACAGGGTAGTGGCCCGCTGGTACTGACCCGGTGAAACGACTCGGAAACCGGAGCACACAGGGGGGTGCTCAGACCCTGAAACGAGGTCCAGAATCCACTGGACTAAGTTAATTAACTGATTGCGGTCTGGACTATAGGTCCTTTCCCACCCAAGTCCCGACTGAAGACAACAGCCCACCGAGGGGGATAGAAAGCCACCGCACGGGCAGAGAGATCCCATGGGCCAGCGTCTGAGGGCAAAAGGGCTCTCCCGACATACACAAAGCCGGGGAGCGGACTACCGTCGCTGAAGCGCAGGCAGTCTACAGATACACAACATGGTGCAGGAGAAAGGCCAGGACCACTGAACTGGGTGGGGGACCAGACACAGCCGGCTGCGGGCACCGACCACCATCAACTTGGTTTACTAGAGACTTGTGTGTTTCAATAACTTTGAGTACAACAGTGCCATCCGGCCGCACATCGCCCTGCACCGCCCAGCTACTCCCCAACGGGTCTCGGGGCCATCATCCCAACCCACGGAGGGGTTAACATCTTGCTGCACTACCATCTCCCCCGGGTGCCCAATAATCGCAGCGGTGGTGCTCAATTTCACCACGACCCGTAGGTGGCGTCAAGAACTCAAGCGCGGCTCCGGCCGTGCACCTACCTAACCCCCCACCAGGCGCTCGAGCCACCCACCAACGAGCCCGGATCCGAGTGGCTCGGCTGCAGCCGAGCGTGGGGCGGTACATTAGCTGTCCATAATTTAATTTGTGCCGGCTGTGCGGTAAGGGACGTAGAAGTAGTGATGTCACATGCACGGGTCAACATAGTCTAGCAGGTGAAACTGTGGCTCCTGCATGAGCACAAAAAAAACCGCATACAACATAAGTCGCTCTATGGTCCGTTGGTCAAATCTGAAGTGCAGGCAGATGTTATTTGGCCCTTGAGGCTATTCTGTATGGTGAACTATGTGGGGCTCATTATTCTGTATGGAGGGCTTTGTGGGGCCCATTATTCTGTTTGGAGGACTATGTCGGGCCCATTATTCTGTATTAAGACTATGTGGTGCCCATTATTCTATTTGAAAGGCTATGTAGGGCCCATTATTCTGTTTGGAGGGCTAGGTGGGGCCCTTTGTTCTGTATGTAGAGTTATGTGGAGCCCATTATTCTGTATGGAGGACAATGTGGGCCCATTATTCTGTATGTAGGAGTGTGTGACACTGTTACGGTCGCCGAGGGGCGGCAAGTGTCCCAGAGTAGACCCACTGGGCCATACACTAGACTGCCCTAGAGGAGTTAACCAGTAGTGAAGCCCTATACAGGGATTGTCTGGCTCAGCCCCAGGGGGCTTGAATGCATGACTACCAGGAACCAGTGGAGGTCAGCTCTTACGGATTGCTAAAGTCTCTTAACGTCCGATGCTGGTGTGTTCAGATGTGGCAGCATGGAGATGGTAACTCGAACTTGGCAGCACAGAGATGGTGGCTCAGACATGGCAGTATGGATTTGGTGGCTCAGATGTGGCAGCACGGAGATGGTGGTTCAAATGTGACAGCACCGAGGTGGTGGTTCAGACATGGCAGCATTGAAGTGGTAGCTCAGACGTGGCAGCATTGAAGTGGTAGCTCAGACGTGGCAGCACCGAGGTGGTGGTAGGGAGCAAGCTCTAGGACTAGACACAGGTTATGAACGTGAAACTAGTACTAGGACACTATAAGTGTGGCGCCCTGAAGCTTCAGGTGCCACAGGGTACTGCACCCCCATTAGGGTGTAGTACTTATCCTGGGTCCAGGGAAAGTCGGTACCAATTTCAACACTCACATACATACAGTAACACCGGGTTGCCCTCCCTAATGGGGACCGGGCCAGGGTTGGATCACAGTAGGGGGTCACTACTGCGGTGGGTTTACAGGACTCCACCACACCAGAGGCTCCCCGGATCCATGGGGAGTCAGGGTCAGGGAATAGCAACCACCAGGGGGAGTCAGGAGCAGACAGTGGGAAGAGCAGGTTGACCTGGTGAGAGCAGTGAACCAGCCGATGACAGCGGCTGGGGGCAACAGCTTGGAACACACAATACAACTACCACACAAAGAGGAGAACAGCGTCAGACACAGAGCAGAGCGGACGTGCTTCGAGCAGCTCTGTGGGCCAAGGCGTTCAACATGGTCGCTGGGGAGAAGCAGGCGGCTGCTTCCACAGGACCGGCGCTGTCAGGATATAGAATCCTTGGGCAGATTGACTTCATGTTATCTTGCAGAGTTGGTAGATCGCGGGGAACGGCTAGAACAGTCGCTGGACCCGTCCCAATGAGTCTGAATCAAAATAGCATATAGGATCCGGGATTGAAGACCGGCCCCATAACGGAACCGCGCTATTAGTGTCGTGCCCTGGCCTAGCCAGGTCGTCACAGATAACACACAAACACCCTACCCCCCATCAGACAGGGACAACAGCCAAACAAAAACCCTTGTTGCCTCCCTCAAGTGACTGATGTCCACACCAGGTGGGGCGGGGCTAAGCAGTTGGCTCCACCCACCGAGGAGTTCACAGTCCTGGAGGCGGGAAAAGTGACAGTTCAGTGTTGGAGTTTGAAGTGAGTGGAGCTGAGACTCTGGTGTCTGGGTAGTGGCCCAGGCACGACAGCAAGGTTGGCAGACGGTGGTGGCCGTCTGCAGGAGTGGTGGAGCGACGCGGAACCGTAGGACCGGGGACAGGTGACGGCCCGCCGGTACCGACCGGGGAGCGAAGTGAAGCCAGCACACACAGGCAGGGCCATCGGACCCCGACCAGGCTTGGAGCCGCCGACAATAGTCAGATCCGAATGTGACTGGAACCCCAGGGGTTTCATAACAGCAAAAGTCCCGATTGAAGGCAACCGCCCACACCGTGAGGCTATACAGCTACCGCCTAAGGCTAGAGACCCAAAAGCCAGCGTCTGCGGGCAAACGGGCTCCTCCGGTATCCATACACCGGGGAGCGGACTACCATTGGGAATCCATAGTAGTCAGAGGAAAACATCAAGGTGCAGGGAAAGACAGCCGCCATCACCTGTCCGGGGAGAGACGCAGCAGCCGGCTGCGGGACCCATCCAACCAGCCGTTTGGTTTACTGAGGACTCTGTACCTTTCTTGCTGAGTGAGTACACCAGTGCCATCCGGCACCGCGCCGCGCTGTCCCTGCGACCCTGCACCTCACCAACCCTGCCTCCCCGTCACCTCATCGGGCCCCGGGACCATCGACTCCTACCCACGGAGGGGGGAAACAACATCCCAGCTGCTCCTTTCCATCGCTCCCAGGATCCCCGTCACCAGCAGCGGTGGTGCCCATCTTCACCACAACCCGTGGGTGGTGTCACGGACTAAATCCCCAAACCAAAACACCCCTTTCACTCACGGGCGAGGAGCGCCACTCGAGTCCCTGGATCCGGTCCACCGCTCGAGCCACCGAGCAGCCGCAGCAGCGCCGGATCCGAGCGCTAGCGAGAGCGCAGCAGCGACAGCGTCCTCCCCGCCCGCGACAACTTGGCGTCACGAACAGGATTGAACCCCTCTACTTACCAGTAGAAGTGCGCCTTGTGATCTCCGCCGGCGGCGTCCGGCCGAAAATTTTGAAGCGCCGCGATGTTTGGCGCAAAAATCTCCCGCTCGAGCGTCTTCCCCGAGCAGGGAAGGCGCGAAGCCCCGCCCCCAACAAACGGAAGTGCTGAAGAGTACCAAGGGGGGCGCGGGAGTGTGTCTGCCTGATGTAGCCGAGGCTGTAGAAAGCAGAGACGCCAGGACTCTGCAAGATATCTCGTTCCTGGAGGCCGAGCAAGTAGGATGTCCGTTCCGTCCAGCAGGCCCACGCCCGAAACAGCGGCATGGGTGGAGGCTCGGGTAGCCCAGTTAAGCCGCAGGCTGCAGACCCGGCTCCAGCTCCTGGTGCAAGAATGGGAGGCTGGAATGGTGGAGATGGTGATGACCGTGCAGGCCCGTGAGGCGAAAACAGAATCGGAGGAGCGGGTGAGTGACCCACGCCCATATGTCCCAGAGGGACCGGTCGCTGCGGCCGAGGGGCCTGGTCTGCCGTCGCTCAGCCAGCTGCGTTCCCCACTGCCCGTATTGGTCGGCGCCACTTCATCGGCCGGCCAGCTGCTCCTGGACCCGGCAACAGATGACATCACCCCCGCCTGCGAAGATCCACCTGCAGGTGCTGCCCGCGAACGACAACTTGCCCGGCCAGTCCCGACCCCGCTCCCCTGGGAGGCACCCGCTTCTGAAAAAGAGCCATCACATCTGAAGGCGGCTGCACCCGAACAGGCTCCGGCAGTCCACCCGGCTAGTACAGAGGTGGAGGGTAGGCCGCCCCAAGCCCGGAAGGTGACGCTGACCGCTCCCAAACTCCAGGCCTCGGCTGAGGCTGCGGAGGGTTGCCGCTGCAAGGCAGCAAAGCAGGCCACGACACAGCGGTGCCCCCCCTAATCAGAAGGTGCCAGTCGTAGCTCGCATCGGGGGGTACCGACTGGGCCCAACCCCCGCGCTGGAGGAGCTGCCATGTTGGGAGCGGCGGCCAGACCTGATGGGACGACAGGCAGAGGCCTGGGAGAAGGCTGCAATCCTGGCCCGTACTGTAGAAGCAAAGGACGCTCTCCGGAGGGCCTCCCCTGAATCTCGGGGCCCGGTCTTCGAGGGTCAAGTCCAGCAGTTCTACCCCCGGCGAGGATGGGGGTTTATCCACGAGCCCTACCTGGGAGTCGAAGCGTTCTTCTCCCGTCGTGACGTGCACAGCCAGCTGCCTCTGGGCCATCCGGAGTGTGACCTTTGTGCTGAGTGAGTACACCAGTGCCACCCGGCACCGCGCCGCGCTGTCCCTGCGACCCTGCACCTCACCAACCCTGCCTCCCCGTCACTTCATCGGGTCCCGGGACCATCGACCCCTACCCACGGAGGGGGAAAACAACATCCCAGCTGCTCCTTACCATCGCTCCCGGGATCCCCGTCACCAGCAGCGGTGGTGCCCATCTTCACCACAACCCGTGGGTGGTGTCACGGACTAAATCTCCAAACTTTGACTTTCCTAACTGTTACCCCCATCCTCCACCTCCAACTACCACCATCATCCTCCATTCCTGCCTCCTGTCCACCGCCAGCCTTCCCTTCCTGTACGCCTCGGGGCAACGGGATCGGGTCAAGCCACCCAGTGACGGTGCAAAGGATCTGCAGCCCCGGCCCGGCCAGGAGTAGGCTAAAACACCTGCCCTGTGGGGCGCTACATAAGCAGAACTAAACACAGTGGCGAAGGGGACTTGAGAACTTGCAATGCACTAAATAGTAGGCAACATTGCTCAGGCGCCTCCCCTAAGTCGTGTCAGACTTAAATATCTTTAGGTTAACGGGTGACCTCAGGAATCAGTTCTGGGTAATGAAATGTGGGCACTTTAAGAAAGGGGCGTGGCCACACACGCATCCTATGGGCACTCACAGGAGGTCTGTGTGTGGCCTGGAAGCAGGACGAGGCTGCGGCAGACCCTAGGGCAGGAGAGGAACACGTGGAGCCGCCGGGCAGGTGAGAAGAGCGGTGACCCCACTCAGACCTGGGAGCGAGGGCATGTGGAGGTGCCACTTTTGGACCCGGACCAGGCGCTACAGTACTCCCCCTTATGCCCCCACCTTTTCAGGAATCTCCTAAGGAGAAGAGGGGCATCAATATTCTCCTCTGGTTCTCAAGACCTCTCCTCAGGACCGAATTCCTTCCAGGCTACCAGATAGTAGGTTTTACCTCTGACCTCCTTCACCACAAGGATGGCCTTTACCTCATAGACATCTTCTTCACTGGCCAGAGGCAGAGTAGTACCAGGATCCTTGTGAAAACGGCTCAGGACGACAGGATTGTGTAGGGATATAAGGAACGAGTTGGGGATGTGCAGAGAAGGCAAGAGCTTCAACTTGTACTACACCTCGTTGATCTGCTGGAGCATCTCAAATGGACCAATAAAGTGAGGATCCAACTTATATGAAGGTATCTTAAGGCGTACGTATCTAGAGGAGAGCCACACCTTTTCTCCGGCCTGGAGGGAAGGAGTATCTAGGCATCTCTTGTCTGTGTGTCTCTTCACGGATATGGAAGACTGTTCCAGTGCGGATTTGGTCTCTGCCCAGATGTCGGAAAATAGTTTCACGAGCGTTTCTGCTGCCAGATTGCCGGAGGAACATGCCACAGGACATGGAACCTTGGGATGCTGCCCATAAATCACAAGGAACAGAGACTTAGCGGAGGACTCACTTACATGATTATTGTGGGAGAACTCCGCCCACGGAAAAAGCTTGACCCAGTCGCTGTGATGCTCGTCAATGAAATGACTGAGGTAGTTTGTCAAAACTTGACGGACGCGTTTCACTTGGCCATTGGACTGTGGTTGACAGGCAGATGTGAAATCCAAAGCAACATCCTGCATCTTGCAGACAGCTCTCCAGAACTGCACCTTCAACTGGACCCCTCTGTCGGACTCGATGTCGTGAAGAAGGCCGTGTAGCCGAAAAATATGCTGTATGAACTGCTCAGCGAGTTGAAGAGTTGTGCTATGGTCTGTTAGTAAGGAATGATACAATTCCTGTATTACTGAGTATATCTCCCAGATATGGATCAGCTGTCCCATCTTGTGGACATGTCTGATATGACCATTCATATTATTACACTGTGTGCAGAATTATTAGGTAAATGAGTATTTTGAGCACATGATAATTTTTATACATGTTGTCCTACTCCAAGCTGTGTAGGCTTGAGAGCCTGAACAAGAAACATAAGATAAAACGTTAAGACTGGGCCAAGAAATATCCCAAGATTGATTTTTCAAAGGTTTCATGGACTGATGAAATGAGAG
The DNA here is from genome assembly GCF_048569485.1 of Anomaloglossus baeobatrachus. NCBI lineage: Eukaryota > Metazoa > Chordata > Amphibia > Anura > Aromobatidae > Anomaloglossus > Anomaloglossus baeobatrachus. Next base: position 400,029,930 of record NC_134353.1, on the reverse strand, counting down.
TAACTCTTGCTGGGCCAGATGGATGTGACTCGCCCACCCCAGGGCTATGGGACACCCGGTGCCGGGCCGGACTAGTCCGGTGGTAGTCAGTGGTGGCTGGGCCCGGCTCCGTGGCCCTGGTGGGTGTCAGTAGACTATGTGGCTTGATGAATAAAGTTTGTGTTCGTGACGCCACCTGTGGTATGCGGCTAATATGCCGCCGCTGCTGTATGAGGCCTCCGGGGGATGTTATAGCAGCAATGGTGGTACTGCTCCCCACAGGTGGAGCAATGCCCAGGGCACTGTTGGTGCTCGTGAGAGTCTATGATGTAGTGGAAGTTAAGCAGCTGAAATAACAGAGACCACTCCAAGGGTGCAGTTCAAGTTCTTTACTCACAATTCTTGTCGGGGCCCAGGGGCCCTTGGACTGCTGGGACCACTGTCAGGGACCTCCGCCGTTTCTGGGTGATTCTGAGAGTAAAAGCCGGTACCCTTCTCTTTAGTGTCTCTATCTTCTGCTGTCTTCCTTAGCCTTGCCTTTGATAGGATAAACCTGGCTTGGCCTCCACTACAGCCTCCAGGCTGGGGGGGGTCACCTGTCGGCTGATTACCCCTTTTCTGAAAGGTCTGCTATGGGTTCTGGCCCGGGGAGTTTACAACATTCCCTGGGCCTCGGTTTTTACTGTTTGGAGATGATCTTTGCACTCCTCCAGTCTCTAGGGACCGTCCCCTGTTGCAGCTTGATCCCTCCACCGATGTTCTTGTGGAGCAGGCCACCGCAGCTCTACAACTACCCGTGGCACCTCTAGGACTACCCGTGGCCCTGGGACCCTTTCTGTTCTCTGCTTGGTGTCACCTGGACCCTCTGAGTCCCAGGATCTTCACCAGGAAGCGTCTCTTTCTTTCCTTTCAGCTCCTGACTGACTTGGAGCTTTCTTTCCGTTACTTCTTCTCCTCCTTACCTGCCTCCAGCAGGCCTCCTCCTCCTTCCCCACTTTCTCTCGTTCTCCTTCTCCAACTACATGCTGGCTCCTCACTCTCTCACTCCCTGAGGTAGACCGACTAAACTTGACCTTCCTCTCTGTGTCTGCTCTCAGATGGCTCCTCCCACCTCCCCAATTGCCCTGTTCTACCCTATAGGAGCAGGGATGGGTCTTACGACCCCTCCCAGCATGCAGCATGGGAGGGTTGTCTGCCACTTTCCCTGGTCCCAGTGTGTTCCTAGCAATGGGTGTAGTGTGGATTTACCAGGGGACCGGAGTTCACTCTCTTCCTCTCCCAGAATGGGGCATCACACCGCTGGATGGGGTGCAATGACCTGTGGCGACGGAAGCCTCAGGGGCGCCACACTCCCCCACAGCAAATCCCAGCACGTCCTCGGGCTGAAAAACAACAAAAAATGTGGAAGAACTGCAAAACATTTTTGTTATGAACAACAGTAAAACAGTAAACATCTCTTCCCTTTATGGGAGGCACAATGATTCGAACGTTACGAACTTCTTATAAAGAAACTACTACGTGTGCACTTCCAGTCCATTGCACGGTTCGGGCACATCCCCCATAATTCTGGTAGGGGGCACAACGGGTGCAACTATATACATTTCTTGGCTACAACAAGTTCAGTAGCCTGGCAGTTCGTTCAGCTTCATTTTAAACGCAAGGCACATAAACAACATACCAGCCACTAAGTCCAGTGGCCTGGTAAGACATGACACAAAAAACATTCACCGGGGACCACATTCCAGTTCTGTGGCCCGGTACATATAAACATGGGGGGTGACATCTTCAAAAAGTACAAGGGGCAGTAAGGCAGGAAGGGTGTCATCTTCAAAAAGAACATTAGGGCAGCACAAAAGGGACATCTTCACAAAGAATGAGGGGCAGACAGGGGCTATGTACAGTTCAGCATCTCTTCTTCTTTACTCACGAGGGTAGATGCGGGGGTCCCACTCCGGCATTGCTCCTGGCAGCAGGTATGCCGAAGAGATTATCGTCTGGGTCCCCTGGGCGCTGGTCCCTGACCTTCTGCGCTGCTCTGCAGCCTGGATGGGAGTGGGGCTGCTTGCAGGCACAATACGGCGTTGCTGCAGAGGGCTGCTCGTCTGCAGGGGGCTGTTGCTGTGGTCCTTTGGGTCTTGTTTTGGTCTTGCACCCTGCATCACACAAGCCATGGAGATCCGCGTCTGTGTCTCCTGCGTGGCTGTTGCAGGCCCGCTGCTCAGTTCTGCGGCCTGGACCTGCTTCGCGGTGGTGCTGCGGCTGCTGCCTGCAGGGGAGATGCTGCACGCTGACATAGTGCGGCGCCACTCCGGTTCTTCGGAGGCCATCTCCTCCTCCTCCTGCAGGATATGGACGTGTAGGGCATACCAGCCCCGGCCTCCCATCAGCCGTGTGTATTCTACAGCGTCACCCGGCTTGGCATCTCGCCCGGGGTGGCCTTTAGGCAGGTGTTCTTCAATATCCCGTCGGGCTACAAAGACGTCTTTACCCAGTCCGGGCTCTCTGATGAAGCCCCAGCCTCCCTTCTGCCGAAAATCGACTACTGTGCCCTGTCTCATTGGGCCCTGTGACCCCTTAAGGGCCTGTCGAATTTGCTCCTTGGAGGCCAGGTTGGCTGCCTCCTGGGCTTTCCGTTTCTCCTCCCGGGCCTCCCGCTCCTGCTGGTACTCCTTCACCAGTCTTCAGCAGGTCAGCTCGTTTGCCTGTGGGGTTTCCTTGGGGCGCAGGGGCTGTTGCAGTCTCCCACTCTCAATGGGCGCCGCGTCCCAGTTTACTCCCGGGGATGTTGTTCCCAGGAGACTCACAGGGGGACTCGGTAGGGGGCCCACTAGCTGTTCGGGGTCCACCCCTCCCCAGGCTCCGTCTGCGGGGGTTTCAGGCAGGCCTCCGGTGCCCCACCGGGCATCAGCGGGGCTGGCGGGGAAGACTTGCGGGACAGTGGAGGGACTGGGCGGTGGCGCTTGGTGGGTCAGTGGGTCCGGACGGGTCGGGGCTTCACATTGCTCACCCGGTCGCTGCTCCGCGGCCTCCATCCTGTGGACCACACTCTCCGGCACCATCGGTGTTTCACTCTGCCGGTCCACCTCTGCTTGCATGTTGCGCAGTCTCCGAGCCAGGATTTGCATTTCCTCCCGGAGCAGGTCCAGTTCGGGATCCATCTTCCCGGTCCCTGGTACGTACTTCTGCAGCCTCTCTGCCATGCTGCCGACCTGGGGAACGCTTGCTGGATCACTGCTCGGGTGCTCGACCACGCCACTCGGCTTCTCCCTTTCCCTTCTCGGAGGCGGGGCCGGAGGCTGCACTAGCATCTGGCGCCAGACTGGCGCCCAGCCCATCACGGCCGGCATCACTCCGCTGGCGATAAGGTACATTTTCTTTATCTGCTGGTCTGGCATTTAGACTCGTTCTGCCAGCCGGCCAGCTTATCTAGTCGCCATTTCTTCTTCCTCCGCCTTCTATGGCGGGCACCGCTTCGCGCTCTTTTTCTTGGACAAGGGGGCGGGGCTTCTCTTCGCGCCCTTTCTTCTTTCACGCCCCCCTTCTTCCCGTGCTCAGTGGCTTCAATGGCGGCAGTTTCTCACAGTAAACACAGGCTATTTCACGATTCTTCAGGCGCATAGTACCCGGTGTGACCGGGCACGAAATCCTGTTCGTGACGCCAAAGTTGACTCGCCCACCCCAGGGCTATGGGACACCCGGTGCGGGCCGGACTAGTCCGGTGGTAGTCAGTAGTGGCTGGGCCCGGCTCCGTGGCCCTGGTGGGTGTCAGAAGACTATGTGGCTTGATGAATAAAGTTTGTGTTCGTGACGCCACCTGTGGTATGCGGCTAATACGCCGCCACTGCTGTATGAGGCCTTCGGGGGATGTTATAGCAGCAATGGTGGTACTGCTCCCCACAGGTGGAGCAATGCCCGGGGGCACTGTTGGTGCTCGTGAGAGTCTATGATGTAGTGGAAGCTAAGCAGCTGAAATAACAGAGACCACTCCAAGGGTGCAGTTCAAGTTCTTTACTCACAATTCTTGTCGGGGCCCAGGGGCCCTTGGACTGCTGGGACCACTGTCAGGGACCTCCGCCGTTTCTGGGTGATTCTGAGAGTAAAAGCCGGTACCCTTCTCTTTAGTGTCTCTATCTTCTTCTGTCTTCCTTAGCCTTGCCTTTGATAGGATAAACCTGGCTTGGCCTCCACTACAGCCTCCAGGCTGGGGGGGTCACCTGTCGGCTGATTACCTCTTTTCTGAAAGGTCTGCTATGGGTTCTGGCTCGGGGAGTTTACAACATTCCCTGGGCCTCGGTCTAAAAGATTAAAAAAAATAATGACATGGCCCCCTTGTTCACCTGATCTGAACCCCATAGAGAACCTGTGGTCCCTCATAAAATGTAAGATCTACAGGGAGGGAAAACAGTACACCTTGTAGAACAGTGTCTGGGAGGCTGTGGTGGCTGCTGCATGCAATGTTGATCGTAAACAGATCAAGCAACTGACAGAATCTATGGATGGTAGGCTGTTGAGTGTCATCATAAAGAAAGGTGGCTATATTGGCCACTAATTTTTTGGGTTTTGTTTTTGCATGTCTTAAATGTTTATTTCTATTTTGGTTTACCTGGTGAAAATAAACAAGTGAGGTGGAAATATATTAGGTTTTTATTAAGTTGCCTAAAAATTCTGCACAGTAATAGTTACCTGCACAAACAGATATCCTTCTAAGATAGCCAAATCTAAAAAAATCCACTCTCACTTCCAAAAATATTAAGCTTTGATATTTACGAGTCTTTTGGGTTGATTGAGAACATAGTTGTTGATCAATAATAAAAAAAATCTTCTAAAATACGGTACTACTTGTCTAATAATTCTGCACACAGTGTATTATTATTTCTATACTAACTTATGTATGGATTTTTGTATGTGGTTATAATAACCTTGAGTGTGTGTATATATATATATATATATATATATATATATATATATATATATATAATATTTATGTGTGTATAATTTACTTCACCTATATGCAGATACCTCATTACTGCGGTTTTTATATAGCAAAAAAAAAGGTTTAACCTTTGTTGTTCCTTATAAATTGCACTTACATATTTTTTTGCAAACATGGCATATATGTCATTATGTTTTTGAAATTACAATCACTGTGTATACTTACCTTGGTAAACTAATTCTGATATTTTCCCTCATGTTTGTTTTTTTGGTGCATCCTCTCGTTATTTTAATATTTGTATTTTAATATATTAGCAATAAATTAATTATTTTAGATCCTTGTGTTCAGCTCTATATTTCAAGGGCTCTATCTTGATTCCCTTGTTTATAATATTTAAAAACTGGGCATAGCAGAGTAAAGGACACTGTTGAGGAACGTTTTTGTTTGGCTAAAAATTGTTGCCCCATAATTATAATTTAATCCTATCTACAGGTCTTTGGTCTTTTTTTGTGTATGGAAATCAAGCACTGTGATCAGCAATCTCTGTCATTCAGATGGACAGTGGAGAGAGAACACATGCTTGATTATCATTTATTTAAATGGAGGACACTGGACCCAAACAGCAGTGATTAGACACTTACTGCCTATCATGTTAATGGGTGGTAAGTTATCATATTGAAACATCCCTTTTACAATTAAGTCAATCATTTTCTTTTGTCTTCTAGTTAACAAATAGCATATTTGTCTTCTAATGCAGGAAATATGAATTGATATTAAGGAGAGATAAGAGTGTATTCACTGATGATTTTAAAGTACTATCCGATGATACATATATACCCATGGATATCTCGTTTGTATATTCAGGCAAACTCAAAGGTAAGTGGTAGCTCCCCTATCCACAATAAATAAATAAATATATACCTATATGTATATATATAATATATATATATACATATATTATGTACACACACACACACACACACAGTATATATACATACATATACACCCAATATATATGTATACAGTGTATATATATATATATATATATATATATATATATATATAAAAATGCAAATAAGAAAGCCGCGGAGACACCATCACGTGTTTCTCAACGCTGGCAGGAAACTAGCCAGGTCTTTCACCGGGAAGGAACAACCACGGGAAGGGCAGTCTCCAGTCAAGGAGACCACCTATACCAAACATGGTATCCATCCACAGAGCCCAACTCGCGAAAATTGTGTCACTGTCCAAATATTTCTGGACCTAACTGTATATATATACAGTTAGGTCCAGAAATATTTGGACAGTGACACAATTTTCTGTATATATATATACAGTTAGGTCCAGAAATATTTGGACAGTGACACAATTTTCTGTATATATATACAGTTAGGTCCAGAAATCTTTGGACAGTGACACAATTTTCGCGAGTTGGGCTCTGCATGCCACCACATTGGATTTGAAATGAAACCTCTACAACAGAATTCAAGTGCAGATTGTAACGTTTAATTTGAAGGTTTGAACAAAAATATCTGATAGAAATTGTAGGAATTGTACACATTTATTTACAAACACTCCACATTTTAGGAGGTCAAAAGTAATTGGACAAATAAACCAAACCCAAACAAAATATTTTTATTTTCAATATTTTGTTGCGAATCCTTTGGAGGCAATCACTGTCTTAAGTCTGGAACCCATGGACATCACCAAACGCTGGGTTTCCTCCTTCTTAATGCTTTGCCAGGCCTTTACAGCCGCAGCCTTCAGGTCTTGCTTGTTTGTGGGTCTTTCCGTCTTAAGTCTGGATTTGAGCAAGTGAAATGCATGCTCAATTGGGTTAAGATCTGGTGATTGACTTGGCCATTGCAGAATGTTCCACTTTTTTGCACTCATGAACTCCTGGGTAGCTTTGGCTGTATGCTTTGGGTCATTGTCCATCTGTACTATGAAGCGTCGTCCGATCAACTTTGCGGCATTTGGCTGAATCTGGGCTGAAAGTATATCCCGGTACACTTCAGAATTCATCCGGCTACTCTTGTCTGCTGTTATGTCATCAATAAACACAAGTGACCCAGTGCCATTGAAAGCCATGCATGCCCATGCCATCACGTTGCCTCCACCATGTTTTACAGAGGATGTGGTGTGCCTTGGATCATGTGCCGTTCCCTTTCTTCTCCAAACTTTTTTCTTCCCATCATTCTGGTACAGGTTGATCTTTGTCTCATCTGTCCATAGAATACTTTTCCAGAACTGAGCTGGCTTCATGAGGTGTTTTTCAGCAAATTTAACTCTGGCCTGTCTATTTTTGGAATTGATGAATGGTTTGCATCTAGATGTGAACCCTTTGTATTTACTTTCATGGAGTCTTCTCTTTACTGTTGACTTAGAGACAGATACACCTACTTCACTGAGAGTGTTCTGGACTTCAGTTGATGTTGTGAACGGGTTCTTCTTCACCAAAGAAAGTATGCGGCGATCATCCACCACTGTTGTCATCCGTGGACGCCCAGGCCTTTTTGAGTTCCCAAGCTCACCAGTCAATTCCTTTTTTCTCAGAATGTACCCGACTGTTGATTTTGCTACTCCAAGCATGTCTGCTATCTCTCTGATGTGTTTTTTCTTTTTTTTCAGCCTCAGGATGTTCTGCTTCACCTCAATTGAGAGTTCCTTAGACCTCATGTTGTCTGGTCACAGCAACAACTTCCAAATGCAAAACCACACACCTGTAATCAACCCCAGACCTTTTAACTACTTCATTGATTACAGGTTAACGAGGGAGACGCCTTCAGAGTTAATTGCAGCCCTTAGAGTCCCTTGTCCAATTACTTTTGGTCCCTTGAAAAAGAGGAGGCTATGCATTACAGAGCTATGATTCCTAAACCCTTTCTCCGATTTGGATGTGAAAACTCTCATATTGCAGCTGGGAGTGTGCACTTTCAGCCCATATTATATATATAATTGTATTTCTGAACATGTTTTTGTAAAGAGCAAAAATAACAAAACTTGTGTCACTGTCCAAATATTTCTGGACCTGACTGTATATATAAATAAATAAAAAAAAAAGATAGATATATATTATAAAGATATATATATATATATATATATATATATATATATATATATAAAGATATATATATTCTGCACTGAGTGCAGAATACACACACTTATAAACTTTGGCATGCTATCTATGATGTTATTAATGCTTGTCTGAGGAATGTTCTGCCACTCTGAATGCACTTTCGCATGGAAATGATCAAGATCCACTGTTGGTAGCTCCCTTTGTAATTGCCGACCAATGATGTGTAAGACATTGCGGTGTAGCCCTAACCTTATTATCTCCAAACTGATGTTAGTTTAGAGACTTGATGCTTCCAAGATCTCTGGACTATATTCTTTTAATGTTGTAAAATGACATAAGTCCTTGCAACAAATTCAGTTTTGCATGTCAAACATCGCCATAAGGCTACATTCATTGGCACATTCGTGTAACACGTTCATGTGTTGTCCAATTTTTCTAGGACAGCACACTGACAATAGGTTAAGGTTACACAACCCTTTTTACAGTCCAAGTTTTGTCAGTGAAAAAACAGAGACCATTTGGACCAATGGTTGTTCAGATAACTATTTTTTTTCATGGACTGTATGACTACGTGAAAAAAAACATCATGCACTAGTCTTCTTGGAATGAGATTCACCTATTCAAGTTTATGGGAGCGCAAAAAACATTGGATCCCATATGGGTCAACCATGTAGCATCCGTTTTAGTTCTTAAAATAGGAAACTATATCATGTACATTTTAATAACTACTGATCAATAAAAACAGATGAAATACAGATGACAATGGACAGGGCCAGATTAAGGTTGGTGGGGGCCCCTGGGCAGAAAATCTGGTGGGGGCCCCATAACGTTAACATTTTTAGCCATAACAGTAGAGCACGAACCGTAGCATTTAGATATAAATCCAATGAACATTTATCTTATCCTGTTCTGCCACATTCAGATTTACAGTACTACAATACAGACACAGTCCAGGATAAATCACAGCTGTCCACTTACACACAGAAAGTAGAGTTAAGGCTGCTTTACACATTTCGATCTCGTATGCGATCGCACACGCCCCCATCGTATGTGCAGAACAGGCAATTTGTTGCCCGTGTCGCATAAACGATTAACCCCCGTCACACGTACTTACCTTCCAAATGACCTCGCTGTGGGCGGCGAACATCCACTTCCTGAAGTGAAAGGGACGTCACACAGCGGCCGGCCAATAGAAGCAGAGGGGCGGAGATGAGCGGGACGTAAACATCCCGCCCACCTCCTTCCTTCCGCATTGCCGGCAGTACGCAGGTAAGCTGCAGTTCATTGTTCCCGGGGTATCACACGGAGCGATGTGTGCTGCCTCAAGAACGATGAACAAAGAGACGTTCTATTTTTAGAAAATGAACGACGTGTCAGCGATCAACGTTTTAACGCACAATCAGGGTCGCACGTAGCTGTCACACACTACAATATCACTAACGATGCCGGATGTGCGTCACTTACGACGTGACCCCGCCGAGACATCGTTAGATATATTGTAGCGTGTAAAGCCCGCTTTTGTCACATATTTTTTATTGATCCCAATGTTAAGGCAGCCAGGGCCAGCTCCAGGGTTTTGTGGCCTCCGGGTGAGTCTCAGTGGGCCCCATCCACACACAGACACGCACACACACATACAGGCATGCGTATATATACATATTTGAAGACAAATTCAGAAAAATACATATAAACAGACAAATATATGCACAGTTATATACACTGACATACATGCAGACACAGACGCATTAGGGCTCGTGCGCACGTTGCGTAATTACATGCATTTACGCTGCGTATAGCACTGCAGTGTAAATGCATGCGTCCTGCGTCCCCTATACAATCTATGTAGATTGTGCATGATACGTGCACCCATTGCTTTTATGAACGCAGCGATTTGGGTGCTAAAATGTTGACCCAAATCCGTGCATTCATAAAATGAGCATGTCAATTATTCCGTGCGCTATGGATGCAGCTCCCGCTCTGTCTATGGTGGGGGCAGCAGCCAGAGCGCATGAAATCGGCTTTTTTTGTACAGAAAAACTGCATCCATTATGCAGTGTTTCTGCAGCGATTTGACGCGCACATGTGCTGTCACATCGCTGCAGAATATTCAGCAGTTACGTGCGCATGAGCCCTTACAGGTATTAATATGGGAAAGTCGCCAGCAGCCTCACTCACCTCTCCTGCTTGTTTCCGTCCAGCTCCTTCAGGACATGTGGCTGTTTCACGATGGCTGTCACTAACACACATGACTGCACACTGACAGCACTGCTGTATATACATCACAGGAGGGGCTGGGGGCTACGATATATATATTACAGGAGGGGCAGGGGGCATAGACGTTACTGGAGTGGCAAACAGCTCTGGTGGTGTACTCATCACTGCGATGGGTGACAGCGCTCTGGGGAACCCATATAGTTCTGGGGGGGGGCGCACAGACTGCTCTAATTCATATATACACACAGTACTGCTTCTTACACACACATCTCTGACACACACACACACACACACACACACTACAATGCACCCCCCATCACCCCCTACAGACACACACACACAATACAATGCACCCCCCATCACCCCCTACAGACACACACACACAATACAATGCACCCCCCATTACCCCTCCCCACACACACACACACAATACAATGCACCCCCCATTACCCCTCCCCACACACAATACAATGCACCCCCCATTACCCCTCCCCACACACAATACAATGCACCCTCCATTACCCCTCCCCACACACAATACAATGCACCCCCCATTACCCCTCCCCACACACACACACAATACAATGCACCCCCCCATTACCCCTCCCCCTACATACACACACACACACACACAATACAATGCACCCCCATTACCCCTCCCCCCACACACATTACCCCTCCCCCCACACACAATACAATGCACCCCCCCATTACCCCTCTCCTCACACACAATACAATGCACCCCCCATTACCCCTCTCCCCACACACAATACAATGCACCCCCCATTACCCCTACGCACACACAATACAATGCACCCCCCATTACCCCTACACACACACGCACACACAATACAATGTACCCCCCATTAACCCTACACACACAATACAATGCACCCCCCATTACCCCTCTCCTCACACACAATACAATGCACCCCCCATTACCCCTCTCCTCACACACAATACAATGCACCCCCCATTACCCCTCTCCCCACACACAATACAATGCACCCCCCATTACACACCTCTCCCCACACACAATACAATGCACCCCCCATTACCCCTCTCCCCACACACAATACAATGCACCCCCCATTACCCCTCTCCCCACACAATACAATGCACCCCCCATTACCCCTCTCCCCACACACAATACAATGCACCCCCCATTACCCCTCTCCCCACACAATACAATGCACCCCCCATTACCCCTCTCCCCACACACAATACAATGCACCCCCCATTACCCCTCTCCTCACACACAATACAATGCACCCCCCATTACCCCTCTCCCCACACACAATACAATGCATCCCCCATTACCCCTCTCCCCACACACAATACAATGCACCCCCCATTACCCCTCTCCCCACACACAATACAATGCACCCCCCATTACCCCTCTCCCCACACACAATACAATGCACCCCCCATTACCCCTCTCCCCACACACACACACACACACACAATACAATGCACCCCTCATTACCTCTCCCCACACACAAACACTGGACCCCTCATGACCTCTCCCCCCACACACAATACACCCTCCATTACCCCTCCCCCCCACACACAATACAATGCACCCTCCATTACCCCTCCCCCCACACACAATACAACCCTCATCACCCCTAATGGACATGAAAAATCATCAGTTTCTTCTGGATGGAAAACAACTACTTTTTATTAGTTCACCCGTAGAGTTTCATTGACGTAAAAATCTGATGTGTTTCTAGTAGGCGAGACTAGGAACATATCTTATTCTCATATGTTTTTGGATCAGACTCAGACATTAAAGTCTATGGGGATCCATGTAAAACAGATTAAACACATAAGACATATTTAGTAATGTATCTGATAAAAAAGGATGAAACTTGACCAGAACTCTGAATTACTATGTCAATGGATAAAAAAAGTTCACACTCTGAAAAAATAATGGCGCTACTAGCCATACTTAGCCATTTTTCTCAGATGGTGACACTACAGGGTGCGTTACATGCTGCGACATCGCTAGCCATAGCTAGCGATGTCGTGCGCGATAGCACCCGCCCCCGTCGCTTGTGCGACATTTGGTGATCGCTGCTGTTGCGAACATTATCTCTACGGCAGTGTCACACGCACATACCTTTACAGCGACGTTGCTGTGACCGCCGAACAATCCCTCCTTCAAGGGGGAGGTGCGTTCGGCGTCATAGTGACATCACTGCGGCGTCACTAAGCGGCCGGCCAATAGCAGAGGAGGGGAGGAGATGAGCGGTCGGAACATGCCGCCCACCTCCTTCCTTCCTCATTGCCGGTGGACGTAGGTAAGGAGATGTGTTCGTCGTTCCTGCGGTGTCACACATAGCGATGTGTACTGCTGCAGGAATGACGAACAACATCGTACCTGCAGCAGCAACGATGTTTTGAAACGACGTGTCAACGAGCAACGATTTTTCACGTTTTTGCACTCATTGATCGTCGCTCCTTAGTGTCACACGCTGCAATGTTGCTAACGGCGCCGGATGTGCGTCACTAACGACGTGACCCCGACGATATATCGATAGCGATGTCGCAGCGTGTAAAGCACTTTTAACACAGATGTGTAAATGTAGCCGAAATTTGCATTCTCACAATTTCCAGTCTGTTTGGGTTGTGATATTGCCTTTTATTATACCAACTGTAATATAAATTATGTTGTGTTTTGAAAAAATGTTTAGCTACACGAAAACGTGATTTTATTTTTTTTTTTTTAAAAAAGGATTTTCTCTAAATGGGGCAAAGGTTGCAAATTAATAAAAATAACAAACCTAGCATTCGTTCAATGCTACAGGATTTCTGAGGCTGTGTGAGGGGTCCGACTTATACTCCAGTGGTGTCTCACAGGAGTGGGGGCAGCAGCAGTGTTGGAGCGAGGTCACAGGAGGCAGGGGCGGTGCTGGAGTAGGGCAATGCTGCAGACGCAGCGGTGAGGGCTGTGCTGGATGTGGTGGGAGCTGTGCTGGCTGCGGTGGGGGCTGTGCTGGCCACGGGTGCCATGCTGGCTGTGTGGAGCAGGGCGGTGCGGTGGATGTCACAGATGCTCTGTTGGAGTTGTAGGCTTCAAAGAAATGGCACCCACATTTAGCGCGTGCGCAGATTGAGCTCTTAGCTCAATGACAAGCTGAGATCTCGGTTCAATGACAAGCTGAGATCTCATCAACACATGCACCACCTCTGGGTACTATTTTCCTTCAGTCTGCTGCTGGGGGATCAATGGACTGGAGGCGGAATGTGTAGAGATGAGATCTTAAGCCGAGAGAGCTATCTGCGCATGCGCGAACTGCAAGCACCATTATTTTAAGCCGGCACCGCTGACAGAGCATCTCACCCGCCGCACCACCCTGCGCCACACAGCCCCCTCCACAGCCAGCACAGTCCCCATTGCAGCCAGCATAGCCCCCACTGCAGCCAGTACAGCTCCCACCTCAGCCTGGACATCACCCATTCTCCACCTCCCAGTAAGCTACATTCGCCTTATAAGACGCACCCCTCATTTTTCTTCCAAATTTTTGGGAGGAAAAGTGCATCTTATAATCAGAAAAATTTGGTATACCATAGAAATACACTTCAATCGCTAATAAAGCTTCACCATTCAAAAAAAAAAAAAAAAAACTATCCCACTGTTCAAAGTGACTAATAGCTTGTAGATGGTTAAGTTAAAATTGGCAATAAAACATGGAATTTTGTCCATAAGCTATATATTGAGAAAGCACATATCCAATCCTCTCATCTAGTACAGTGAACAGCCCATAATAATGCGGATACGCATGGCATTACCATGATCCTGAGGTGCTGGTATGAAGCCGCCTCCTGAAGTCTTGAGCTGTAACAATCTTGGACTGCGCAGATAAGGCAGAGCTCAGCGAGTTCACCATGTGGAAGACTACCATGTGGATGCTAATTCCAGTCTTTCATATCTGAGCGACATTTTGGGGGTACTCTGTCTCAGCTTGAAACCTCCTGAAATGAGGAGCTTTGTAGAAATATTGTTTTAATTCCCAAATGTTTCACAGAATATTTGTGTTCAACCCCAACATATTCTTGATACAAATCTGCGCCATCTACCAGGATGATGAAGAAGAAATGAGGCTGGACAATGATTCCAAACACATATCCAAGGAAACTCTCAGTTGGTTTCAGAGAAAGAATTGAAAGTTGCTAGAATATTCCAGCAAATCACCTGATCTAAATCGAATGGAATATGGAAACAACTAACGCTCAGAGTTCATAGAAAGTATCAACAGAATTTTCAGGATTTAAATGAGTGTTTGTGTGGAAGGATCGACCAAAATCACACTTGAGCAATGCATGCAACTAGTTTGTCATCACCAACGAAAGCTTTTGCACAAAGTATTAAATAAATTTTAGTAAGCGTGTTCAAGACTTTTTTCCTGTGTCATGGAAATATATGATTTGATTTCTTTGTCTATGTGGATTGAATGGGTTGTTACCAACATCTTGTGGGAAATACATGTCAATAGCACCTTTAGAAATATATTTACTTTTAAAATTGGTGATGCATTCAATACTTATTTCTCCCGCTGCATGTGTATATATGTGGCGCCCTGGACTAGCCAGGTAGCGACAGACGGAACACACACACACACACCCCACCCTAGACAGCTACAACAGTCAGACAAAAACCCTTGTTGCCTCCCTCCAGGGTCTGACGTCCACACCAGGTGGGGCGGAGCCAGGCGGTTGGCCCCACCCACCGAGGAGTTCACAGGCCTGGAGCCGGGGAAAAGGCAGTTAGTTGAGTTTAGGGAGTTGAGTTGAGGAGGAGAATCGAGAGGAGCTGAGACACTGTGTGTGCCTGGGTAGTGGCCCAGGCATTGACAGCAAGGTTGGCAGACGGTGGTGGCCGTCTGCAAGAGTTGGTGGAACTCCGCAGAGCCGTGAGGACCGGGGCTGGGCGGTGGCCCACCGGTACCGAAACGGGGAACGGAGTGAATCTAAGCACACAGGCAGGACCATCGGACCCCGACCAGGCTTGGCGCCGCCGTTAATAGTCAAATCCGAGTGTGACAGGAACCCCAGGGTTTCCTAACAACCAAGTCCCAATTGAAGGCAACTGCTCACACCGTGAGGATATACAGCCACCACCACAGGCTAGAGATCCAAGGGCCAGTGCCTGCGGGCAAAACGGGCTCCTCTGGCACCCATACGCCGGGGAGCGGACTACTGTTGGGAAGCCATCAGAGTCGACACAGTACACAAAGGTGCAGGGAAAGACAGCCACCATCACCTGTCTGGGGAGAGAGACACTGCAGTCGGCTGCGGGACCCGTCCATCCAGCCGTTTGGTTTACTGGAGACTTTGTGCCTCTTTTGCTGAGTGAGTACACCCGTACCATCCGGCACCGCGCCGCGCTGTCCCTGCAACCCTGCACCTCACCAACACTGCCTCCCTGTCACACCACCGGGCCCCGGGACCACCAACCCCTACCCACGGAGGGGGAAAACAACATCCCACCTGCTCCCTAACATCGCTCCCGGGATCCCCGTCACCAGCAGCGGTGGTGCCCATCTTCACCACAACCCGTGGGTGGTGTCACGGACTAAATCCCCAAACAAACCACCCCCTTTTCACTCACGGGCGAGGAGCGCCGCTCAAGTCCCCGGATCCGGCCCACCGCTTGAGCCACCGAGCGGACCCGAGCGTGGCGAGCGCGTCCCCTCCGCCCGCGACATATATATATATATATATATATATGTGTATAATATGTATGTATATATATGTATATATATATATATATATATATACACACACACATACAGGGGTATTCGGCCCCTTTGAATTTTTCTTTTATTTCTCACATTTCAGGCTTCAAACATAAAGATAAAATTTTAATGTTATGGTGAAGAGTCAACAACAAGTGGGACACAATTGTGAAGTTGAACGAAATTTATTGCTTATTTTAAAGTTTTATAGAAAATAATAAACTGAAAAGTGGGGCGTGCAATATTATTCGGCCCCTTTAAGTTAATACTTTGTAGCGCCACCTTTTTCTGTTATTACAGCTGCAAGTCGCTTGGGGTATGTGTCTATCAGTTCTGCACATCGAGAGACTGAAATTCTTGCCCATTCTTTCTTTGCAAATAGCTTGAGCTCAGTGAGGTTAGATGGAGAGGGTTTGTGAACAGCAGTTTTCAGCTTTTTCCACAGATTCTCGATTGGATTCAGTCCTGGACTTTGACTTGGCCATTCTAACACCTGGATACGGTTATTTGTGAATCTTTCCATTGTAGATTTTTCTTTACGTTTGGGATCATTGTCTTGTTGGAAGACAAATCTCCATCCCAGTTTCAGGTCTTTTGCAGACTCCAACAGGTTTTCTTCAAGAATGGTCCTGTATTTGGCTCCATCCATCTTCCCATCAATTTTAACCATCTTCCCTGTCCCTGCTGAAGAAAAGCTGGCCCAAACCATGATGCTGCCATCACCATGTTTGACAGTGGGGATGGTGTGTTCAGGGTGATGAGCTATGTTACTTTTACACCAAACATATCATTTGGCATTGTCCTCAAAAAGTTCGATTTTGATTTCATCTGACCAGAGCACCTTCTTCCACATGTTTGGTGTGTCTCCCAGGTGGCTTGTGGCAAACTTTAAAGAACACTTTTTATGGATATGTTTGAGAAATGGCTTTATTTTTGTCACTCTTCCATAAAGGCCAGATTTATGCAGTGTATGACTGATTGTTATCCTATGGACAGACTCTCCCACCTCAGCTGTAGATCTCTGTAGTTCATCCAGAGTGATCATGGGCCTGTTGGCTGCATCTCTGATCAGTCTTCTCCTTGTTTGAGATGACATTTTTGAGGGACGGTCGGGTCTTGGTAGATTTGCAGTGGCATTGTGACGCCCTGGCCTATCAGGTCGTCACAGGACATTGTGCAATCTGCCCTGCTGCATGGTGTCCATCTCCTCCTTGGTTACGGGTCCCTGGCCTTTGGTGTTGCTAAGAACAAGCCAATCAAAAATCCTAAAAACACTGCACCACACCCACCAGACACACCAGTGGGTAGCCTGAAGGGAATAGGGCCACCCACTTGGGGGGTTGGTTAGGGAGGGTCAGGAGTGTCAGGAGTAGTGAGTTGAGTGTTGACTCTCGAGAGGAGAGGTTACAAGTTAGTTGGAGGAAGTTAGGAGCTGGGCTCCTCAGTTACTAGGTGGCAGACGTTGTCTGGGCCTGGTAGGAGCTGGAACCCCGGTCGCAGGGGATCGTGTCAAGGGGCACAGAACTGTCGAGCAGGGCAGCCGGCAGCCTTGAGCCATCTCCGGGCAGGGGTCAGGGCATGGTGGGGTACGTGGACCGTAGGCCGGGAAGTAGCTTCAAGCATCCTGGTAATTTACCCGACAAGGGTGAAGACTTCATGATTTGTCCTCCACCCGCTCCAAAATTGGGGTACTAGCGCAACGAAGGGGATAGGACTTTCCCAATACACAGTCCAGAAAATCCCAAGTGTGAACCCTGAGAGCAATCTCACTCTGTTAGCCATACGGGTTAGCGGGACCCGACTAGTTTTACACTACAGGGGCCAACCAGTAAAGAAAGTGCCAAGGAAAAGATCACAGGCTAACAAGCAACACCATCGGGCATGGGATCCCAGCGTGCTCATGGGATCCCAGAGTGCTCCCTCCCTGCTACAGCGGTGCTAAGATTTCCGGTTTACAAGTTGTCGGTGTCAGTGTTATTGGACTGAGTGAGTACGCAGTGACCCTTTCCTCCCCAATGGTGCTCCCCTCTCACCACCACCAAGCCCCAGGGCACTTCCCCCTACCCACGGAGGGGTTAAACACCTGTCTGCCATTCCATCGCAACCGGGCGCTCACAACAGTAGCGGTGGTATTCCACCTTACCACACACCGTGGGTGGTGTCATGAACTCTAACCACAAAATCCCCTGGAAATACTCCCTTTTATTTCGATTGTCCGCGTGACCCCTCCCGGGTACGGAGACCCCTCGAGCCACCGGATCCGAGCAGCAGCCCGGCTGCTGGCGCTGGGGCGGTACAGTATAATACTTCTTCCATTTCAATATGATCGCTTGCACAGTGCTTCTTGGGATGTTTGAAGTTGTGGAAACCTTTTTGTAACCAAATCCAGCTTTAAATTTCTCCACAACAGTACCATGGACCTGCCTGTTGTGTTCCTTAGTCTTCATGATGCTCTCTGTGCTTTAAACAGATCACTGAAACTATCACAGAGCAAGTGCATTTATACGGAGACTAGATTACACACAGGTGGCTTATATTTATCATCATCAGTCATTTAGGACAACATTGGATCATTCAGAGATCCTCAATGAACTTCTGGAGTGAGTTTGCTGCACTGAAAGTAAAGGGGCCGAATAATATTGCACGCCCCACTTTTCAGTTTATTATTTTTTCTAAAAGTTTAAAATAAGCAATACATTTCGTTCAACTTCACAATTGTGTCCCACTTGTTGTTGATTCTTCACCATAACATTAAAATTTTATCTTTATGTTTGAAGCCTGAAATGTGAGAAAAGGCCGAAAAATTCAAGGGGGCCGAATACTTTCGCAAGGCACTGTGTATATATATATATATATATATATATATATATATATATATATATACACACATATACAGCGGGAGAAATAGGTATTGAATGCTTCACCAATTTTCGAAATTTACAATACAGACCAAAGGTTTGGGCACACCTTCTCATTGAAAGAGTTTTCTTAAATTTCATAACTCTGAAAATTGTAGATTCACATTGAAGGCATCAAAACTATGAATTAACACATGTGGAATGAAATACTTAACAAAAAAGTGTGAAACAACTGAAAATATGTCTTATGTTCTTCAAAGTAGCCACCTTTTGCTTTGATTAATGCTTTGCACACGTTTGGCATTCTCTTGATGAACTTCAAGAGGTAGTCACCGGAAATGGTCTTCCAACAGTCTTGAAGGAGTTCCCAGAGATGCTTAGTACTTGTTGGCCCTTTTGCCTTCACTCTGCAATCCAGCTCACACCAAACCATCTCGATTGGGTTCAGGTCTGGTGACTGTGGAGGCCAGGTCATCTGGTGTAGCACCCCATCACTCTCCTTCTTAGTCAAATAGCTCTTACACAGCCTGGAGGTGTGTTTGTGGTAATTGTCCTGTTGTAAAATAAATGATGGTCCAACTAAACGCAAACCGGATGGAATAGCATGCCGCTGCAAGATGCTGTGGTAGCCATGCTGGTTCAGTTTGCCTTCAATATTGAATAAATCCCCAACAGTGTCACCAACACAGCACCCCCACACCATCACACCTCCTGCTCCATGCTTCACGGTCAGAACCAGGCATGTAGAATTCATCCGTTCATCATTTAGCGTCGCACAAAGACACGGTGGTTGGATCCAAAGATCTCAAATTTGGACTCATCAGACCAAAGCACAGATTTCCACTGGTCTAATGTACATTCCTTGTGTTCTTTAGCCCAAACAACTCTCTTCTGATTGTTGCCTGTCCTTAGCAGTGGTTTCCTAGCAGCTATTTTACCATGAAGGCCTGCTGCACAAAGTCTCTTCTTAACAGATATTCTAGAGATGAGTCTGCTGCTAGAACTCTGTGTGGCATTGACCTGGTCTCTAATCTGAGCTGCTGTTAACCTGCGATTTCTGAGGCTGGTGACTCGGATAAAGTTATCCTCTGCAGCAGAGGTGACTCTTGGTCTTCCTTTCCTGGGGCGGTCCTCACGTGAGCCAGTTTCTTTGTAGCGTTTGATGGCGTTTGCCACTGCACTTGGGGACACTTTCAAAGTTTTGCCAATTTTTCGGACTGACTGACCTTCATTTCTTAAAGTAATGATAGCCACTCATTTTTCTTTATTTAGAATTTGTATTATGGCAAGAAACAAGCAGCTAACAGTCTATTCAGTAGGACTATTAGCTGTGTATCCACCAGACTTCTGCACAACACACTGATTGTCCCAACCCCATTTATAAGGCAAGAATTCCCACTTATTAAACCAGACAGGGCACACCTGTGAAGTGAAAACAATTTCCGGTGACTAACTCTTGAAGCTCATCAAGAGAATGCCAAGCGTGTGCAAATCAGTAATCAAAGCAAAAGGTGGCTACTTTGAAGAACCTAGAATATAAGACATATTTTCAGTTGTTTCACACTTTTTTGTTAAATATTTCATTCCACATGTGTTAATTCATATGAGTATTTTGATCACATGATAACTTATATACATGTTGTCCTACTCCAAGCTGTGTAGGCTTGAGAGCCAACTACCAATTAAGTAAATACGGTGATGTGCATCCCTGTAGTGAGGAGGGGTGTGGTATAATGACATCAACACTCTATATAAGGTGTGCTTAATTATTAGGCAACTTCCTTTCCTTTGGCAAAATGGGTCAGAAGAGAGATTTGACGGGCTCTGAAAAGTCCAAAATTGTGAGATGTCTTGCAGAGGGATGCAGCAGTCTTGAAATTGTCAAACTTTTGAAACGTGATCAGCGAACAATCAAGCGTTTCATGGCAAATACCCAACAGGGTCGCGAGAAGCGTGTTGGGCAGAAAAGGCGCAAAATAACTGCCCATGAATTGAGGAAAATCAAGCGTGAACCTGCCAAGATGCCATTTGCCACCAGTTTGAACATATTTCAGAACTGCAACGTCACTGTAGTATCAAAAAGCACAAGGTGTGCCATACTCAGGGACATGGCCAAAATAAGGAAGACTGAAAAATGACCACTTTTGAACAAGAAACATATGGTATAACATCAAGACTGGGCCAAGAAATATCTTAAGTTTGATTTCTCAAAGTTTTTATGGACTGATGAAATGAGAGTGTCCCCCCCCCCCCGTGTCAACAGCCGAGCTGCTCGGATCCGGGTACTCAGTGGCTCGAGGGTCTGCCGACACGGGGGTCGTGCGGCCACTCAAATGTAGGGGGTATTTACAAGGGGCAGTATAGAGTTTGTGACACCACCCATGGTATGTGGTAATTAGGAGTACCACCGCTGCAGTTGGGAGTACCCGGCGATGATGGAATGGGGCAGCGAGGTGTTTTGACCCTCCATAGGTAGGGGGAATACCCCGGGATTCGTTGATGGTACGGGAAGTGCCGTTGGATACAAGGGGATCAGTGTTGTTCTCACTCAGTCCATTAAGGTGACACCGACAACTAATCAAGCAAGTCTCTGGACACCAATGCCGCTGAGGAGAGCTTAGTTTGGGTCCCGTCCCCAATGGTGCTGCCTGGTGATCCGTGACCTGCCTCCTGGCACTGTTATATTCTTTGGTGGTCCCGGTAGTGTTAAACTTGCTGGGTCCCGCTCCCCACTATGGCTATGTGTGGGAGCTTGCTCTCAGGGTTCACGCTTGGGATTTTCTGGACCGTTTTGAGAGGAAAGTCCTATCCCCCTCGTACCCCAACCCCAGCTCCTCTAGGCCCAGACCACCATCTGCCACCTAGATTGCTTCCCAGGAGCCCTGATCCTGACCAACTCTCACTTTCACTTCTCAGACCCGACTCTCTCCTTCTGACACTCCTGACCTCTCCTCTCCAACCCCCCAGGTGGACGACACTATTCCACTCAAGCTGTCCTCTGGTGTGTTTGGTGGGTGCGGTGCAGGGTGTACCTAAGATGTGATTAACTGATGTAGGCAACACCATGTAGTTAGGGACCCTAAGCCAAGAAGGAGGTGGATACTGCACGGAAGGGCAGATTGTGCAATACCCTGTGACAACCCGATAGTCCAGGGGAGTCACATTCCCCCTTGGTTAAATGTAGCTAGTCCTTGAGCTACCACACATCAGAGGGTTTTTTTTTTTCAAAACTGTAAAATAGAAAAGAAGAACATTTTTATTAACAGGTTTCATCCCACATTAAGGAGGCTTTGCACTTAAACGTTACGATAACTTTAGAGTTCGTTATTTCAGCAATGGAACGCTACCGGTTACGTTAGTAGTGGAGGCTCAACCTGCTCTGTTGCAGCCTTTTCTGCGATAGTCCAGTCCCAACGTCCTGGATCCCATTAACCTGCCACCCAAACAACCTGACCTGCTGCATACCCATTTGTGGGTCCGTGACCAGGTTAAGGTCCTGAGTGTTGCAAAAGACGACTCTGATGGGCACAGGAGGTGCAACTATTTACAATACACAAGTCTGTGTTGGTCACAACCAGTCCCATGACCATGGTCCATTTTTACTACTAAACATTGGTGCATAAATATAACGAAGTCCATGCACCTGGTGCACACATTATATGATCTTTTCCTAATCAGGTGACTTTTTCTATTGATTTAAACCTGGTTGATTAAAACACTGTTTCATAACATTACTCTATATGGAAAATAACAAACTTTGTAAAACAATAAAAGAAAACACAGATGCCTAACAGTTTATACTTTCACGTTACACGACCGGGTCCCGTAGCCATGCTTCCTTGCGACTTCGCACCACTGACGCCGGTACACACTCTTCCTCCATCATCACCTGCTTGATCACATCCAGGGCATACCTGCCCCGCTTTCCACAATGCCAAGTATAGGTGACCATATCCTCTGGCTCCAGATTTCGCTCGTGGTGTCCCACGGGGAGGTACTGTGCCACATCCCGTCGCGACACAAACACCCCGGCTGTGAGGCCTGCCTCCCGGATGAACCCCCATCCCTAAACCGGGTCAAAATGATCCACCAGACCACGGTACCATGGCCCTTGGACTCGGGAAGCAGCGCTTCTCACCTGCTCTTTCTCTTCTCGGTTGCGGGCGGCAAGTTACCGTCGTCGCCAGTCTCATGCTGTCATCTCCATTTGCAGCTCCTGCTGGTGTCGTTCCCAGTAGGGGGAGTCAGCGTCCGGCCTCGGCTCCCTAGCTGGCATAGGCTTTAGTTGTACTCTTGCTGCCCCAACGGCCGTTGGGATGCCACGGGGTGGTGGAATCGGCAGCTCTCCAGGCTTCACCTTCACCATTGTGAACAAAGGAACCGACTGCTACGCAGCCGGGGTTGCAGAGTCCGGGTGCTCCGCCTCTAAGGACGGGCCCGGTGATGCGGCCGGGTCTGGTCGGGCCGGTGTTGGGGTGACCGATGTCATGACCTGGTTGGGTGACGGAACCAGGGGTTCCACAGCTGCTTCTTCATTAAAGGGGGCTGAGGTTTCCGCTGCCATGGTGTGGGAGCAGGCAGCTCGGCGTCCGCCGAGGATGGGGTTGGTGGCGGCAGAGTGCTTGCTGGGAGTGGGGGCTACAGCCGCATTGGCCGGATTAAGGTAATCAACAGGGACTGGGTAACCGCTTACCCTCTCTTCACGTGGGATTTAGATCTCACGGGCTCGTACCGCCACCACCAGGCTCCTCATCTCTTTCCTCCAGTGGTCCAATATTTACAGGAACTGCATCCTTCTGCAAAGCTGCTCCGTCTCTTCCTCAATCCAGGTTGCGGTCCCTGGAACGACATGTTCCGGTGACCAGCTCCGTTCAGCTGCCATCTTTCCTCTGCGGGGTCCAGGAACGTTATGGCAGAGTCCTGGCATCCCTGCTTCTCTTCCGCTGCTACATGCCGTCACGTCCCCTCGGTTTTCGCCCACCACTCACCTTGGTGCTGTGGCCTTCTGGGAACTTACGTTTCCGGGCTCACTCTCAGGATGAAGGGCGGGGCTTCGGTTTCGCACGCTTTCAATGGCGAAGACGGCATTTTGGCACCAAAAGATGGCGGAAGATGGCGCAAATGGCGGGAAACGTGAATTTTGACTTGCGGTTTCGACTTCTAAGGCGCACGTCACCCAGGTAAGTGGGTGCTGCTCGAATCCTGTTTGTGACGCCAGGAATTTGAGGTGTACCGCCCCCTTGTCAGCAGCTGAGCTGCTCGAATCCGGGTACTCAGTGGCTCGAGGGTCTCCGGACCCGGGGGTCGTGCGGCCACTCAAATGAAGGGGTTATTTACAAGGGAAGTATAGAGTTCGTGACGCCACCCATGGTATGTGGTAATTAGGAGTACCACCGCTTCTCAGCAGCCCTGTTCCTGACCTCCTCTCACTTTCACTTCTCAGACCCGACTCTCTCCTTCTGACTCTCCTGACCTCTCCTCTCCAACCCCCCAGGTGAGCGTCTATTCCACTCAAGCCATCCACTGGTGTGTTTGGTGGGTGTGGTGCAGGGTGTATCTAGGATTTGATTAGCTGATGTAGGCAACACCATGTAGTTAGGGACCCTAAACCAAGAAGGAGGTGGATACTGCATGGAAGGGCAGATTGTGCAATATCATGTGATGACCCGATAGTCCAGGGGCATCACAAGAGTTTCTCTTGATCGGCCAGATGGATGGGCTAGAGGCTGGATCAGTAAAGGGCAAAGAGCCCCACTCCGACTCAGATACCAGAAAAGTGGAGGTGGGGTACTGGTATGGGCTGGCATCATCAAAGATGAACTTGTGGTACCTTTTCGGGTTGAGGACGGAGTGAAGCTCAACTCCCAGACTTACTGCCATTTTCTGGAAGACAACTTCTTCATGCAGTGGTACAGGAAGAAGTCGTATCGTTCAAGAAAAACATGATTTTCATGCAGGACAATGCTCCATCACATGCATCAAACTACTCCACAGCGTGGCTGGCCAGAAAAGGTCTAAAAAATGAGAAAATAATGACATGGCCCCCTTGTTCACCTGATCTGAACCCCATAGAGAACCTGTGGTCCCTCATAAAATGTAAGATCTACAGTGAGGGAAAACAGTACACCTCTCGGAACAGTGTCTGGGAGGCTGTGGTGGCTGCTGCATGCAATGTTGATCGTAAACAGATCAAGCAACTGACAGAATCTATGGATGGTAGGCTGAGTGTCATCATAAAGAAAGGTGGCTATATTGGTCACTAATTTTTTTGAGTTTTATTTTTGCATGTCAGAAATGTTTATTTCTAAATTTTGTGACATTATATTGGTTTACCTGGTGAAAATAAACAAGTGAGATGGGAATATATTAGGTTTTTATTAAGTTGCCTAAGAATTCTGCACAGTAATAGTTACCTGCACAAACAGATATCCTCCTAAGATAGCCAAATCTTAAAAAAAAAACACTTCAACTTCCAAAAATATTAAGCTTTGATATTTATGGATCTTTTGGGTTGATTGAGAACATTGTTGTTGATCAATAATAAAAAAAAATCTTCTAAAATACAACTTGCCTAATAATTCTGCACACAGAAGGCACGGCGGGGTACACGGACACAAGGTCGGGGAGACGCTTCAGGCAACCCGGCAATTAACCTGCGGAGAGCGGCGCCTTTGTGGACTGTTCCCACTAGCTCCAGGGCTATACCCCGCTTTTTATCAGCACGCTAATTCTACCTTGCTGCCACTCTGAACCTTCATCTATTCACAACTCATGAATCACGTATCCTTCCTATTAGTAATCACATGCTATCCACATTATAACACTCTAAAATTAACTTCATTTGATTACAGACTTCTGAAATTGTTCATCAGATATTAATCTGCACACAGGTTAGCCCCTTGGGCCGACTATACAGGTGATCCTAGACCTATTCAACAGCTTAGGTAAGATTCTAATGCAATTACATTAGTCTGTTTGTTTTAATGTTTTGTTTATTGAGGCAAAAAATAGGAATACATAGTCAACAGAAAGCACAGTCTTAACTAATATTATTACAATTGTTACAAAAGCTTCCCCTACATCTCCATGACTCTTACTACCTGTGCAATATCTGATCTTAGCCAAATAATAATAAACTTATCCATCAGGCAATGGGGAAGACCGATCTAGGTTATCAGCCTGGTTTCTGGATTAATATGAAACAAATTTATAACAGTAAGTAACATATGAATTAGAGATAGGGGGGATAGTTGGAATATAGGAAAGCATGGTTATTTCACATGAAATTCAGATAAGAGAGTCGGGTTAGCAGGTTCAGGAGACGGATAGAGAAGGGGAAGGGGTAGAAGAGATAGGAAAGAGGGAAAAGATTTTGGTCTTAGGTCCACTCAAACCGTGGGCAGAATGATCTGCAGGCCGTCATTCAACTTGTTGGTTGGGGAGGTAAGGTGACTTGCAGTACACTATGTTGCCTTCTGCGAAGTGACTACTGAAAATTGAGGTTTAGACTTATAGACCTGCCATGCGTTCCATACCTGGAGGAAAGAGAGCATATTCTGACTAGAAAGGGCTGAGAGTTCTTCAACATAATATAAATGATCAATTTTCAGCAAGAGCTGCGTGAGAGTGGGAATTTTCGTTGTGCGCCACAATTGAGCAATAAGAAGTTTACAGGCTGAACCCACAAATGACACTAATTTCGAAGTAGCTTTATCTTTAGGCCACATTGGGAAGTTCAGGAGCATTTGCCTAGGGTCCAGGACCCCCTTTTTGCCTGTGAGGTCAAATATTAACTGTGATGCTGTCTTCCAGAAGGTTTGAATAATCGGACATGTCCACCACACATGTAGATATGTTCCTTTGTCCCTCTCGCATCTCCAGCACTGATCTGAAGTGGAAGAACTCCAAGTATTAGATGAGGTGGGGACAATGTACCATCTCTCAATCACTTTGAAAGAATTCTCTTGAACTCTCACACAACATGACGGACCGTGTGAGGCATTATATATTTGGCTCATTTGTAAGTCGGTAAATGTGGTCTTCAGGTCCCTTTCCCATCTCAGTATATAGGCTCTCTTCACCACCAGTTTTTTTGTAAGCAAGGCATGGTATAAATTAGAAAGAATTTTTCTGGGGGCCCGAGTTTGCATGCAGAAAGATTCAAATGTAGTTAAAGGTCTATCGAGATGGGTATGAGGTAATAATGGTTGGATCACATGTTTTAATTTCGTATGATGGAGAAATGTAAGCTTAGAAAGAAGGGGGTTCGTACACATTTCCTGTTTAGATATCAAAGAGCCATCTACTAAAAGATCTGCCACCGGAACCTTTGCATTGGTTAGGTATGTGGATTTCGTGGACGCGGCTTGGTTTACATCGGCGTCTAATATGTCTGAAACTTGGGTTAGAGGGGAAAGAGGTGGGGCCAATATCTCTCTATTTTCCTTCCAGTTCTGCAAAAGTGTTCTCGTTAGTTCATTTGTATAGATTCTTTTATCTCTCTGGCTGGGAGGGGAAAGTAGCAGAGATCGTAGAGAGGTGGGAGCTAGGTATTCTTCTATCGATGTCCATAATTTACTCGGTGGACGTCTGATCCAGTCCACCGTTCTTGAGAGGACGGCGGCTTGATAGTATAATGATATATTAGGCAGTCCCATGCCCCCTTTGTCTTTTGGAAGGTTCAATGTTTGGAAGTTGATTCTCGGTTTATGTTTGTTCCAGACATAGTTGGAGATTAAAGAATTACATTGGGAGAGAAAAGCTTTGGGAATTTGTATGGGTAACATTTGGAAAAGGTAGAAAAACGTTGGGAGTATGATGCTTTTAATTAAGTTTTTCCGACCCATCCACGAAAGAAAGGGAGCCTTCCACGAGGATATTTGTGCGGTAAGTTTAGGGAAAAGGGGCTTGTAGTTGAGATCAAACAAGGACTTGAAAGTTTTCCCTAGTTTGATGCCAAGGTATGTTATGTGACTATTTGGCCATCGAAAAGGAAACGATTTTTGGAGAGACTTGGTAACTTTACTGGCAATATTAATGCTTAATGCTTCTGATTTAGATAGATTAATTTTGAAGTTAGACCAGTGGCCGTATTCCTCTAGTAATTTCATAAAAGCAGGGAAACCCCTTTCCGGCCTGGACATTACCACCAACAAGTCAGGCAAAGGCGGCGGACTTGTGGTGAATTCCCTGTAGGCTGAACCCCTCGATTTCCTGATCTTGCTGGATGGAAATTAACAATGGCTCCATGACCAAGACAAAGAGTAGGGGGGATAGGGGGCATCCCTGTCTTGTGCCATTTTTTATGTCAAGGGGATCGGTGAGAGTGTTGTTTATCCTAATCCTGGCCGTGGGGGAT
The DNA here is from genome assembly GCF_048569485.1 of Anomaloglossus baeobatrachus. Taxonomy (NCBI): domain Eukaryota; kingdom Metazoa; phylum Chordata; class Amphibia; order Anura; family Aromobatidae; genus Anomaloglossus; species Anomaloglossus baeobatrachus. The sequence continues at coordinate 400,001,768 of NC_134353.1, read as the reverse complement.
GTGTACATCTGTAGGATTGCGCGTATGGCATTTGGGGGGAAATGGAAGGCCTCCAACGTTCCCTGCAAGAAAGTCCATTCCACCCTGTCAAACGTCTTCTCGGCGTCCGTTGCCAGCAGCACCAGAGGCAGCTTATGGGTCCTGGCGTGTTGCATTAAATTTATCACTCTTAGCGCATTATCCTTCCCCTCTCTACCTCTAACGAATCCAGATTGCTCTGGGGAGATGAGGTCTGGAAGGATATTCGCCACTCGATTGGCAATTAAGCTAGCATATATCTTTAGGTCCACATTCAAGAGTGAGATGGGCCTATAGTTTCCACAACACTCCGGATCTTTCCCGTCTTTGTGTATTAATGATATGTGAGCCTCTAATGCTTGCTTGGGTATAGGGTCGCCGAGTAGTAGAGCGTTGAATGTTGCTAGGAGGTGATCTCCCAGGATGTCAAAGAATTTTTTATAATAAATAATGGGAAGGCCATCCGGACCTGGTGCCTTCCCCAAGGGGCTTCTGGACAGGATGGACTGAACCTCGCAATTACATTAGTCTGATTTATCTGTTCACCATACACTTGAACTCATTCATTACAGCATTCACACACACACACACACACACACACACACACACATATATATATATATATATATATATATATATATTATATAAAGCTGAATGTGTGTATGGATGTGTGTGTGTATAGATGTGTGTGTGTATGTGTGTGTGTGTGTGTATGTCCGGGATTGCTATCTGCATCGTCGCAGCTACAGCCACAAAATTTTGCACACTCACATTTCTGGACCCAGAAAGCGTCATAGGCTATGTTTGAGGGGAGATTTTAAACCCGCGCTTTACAGTTATTCACCAAAAAACCTGCCTCCATTAAAGCGAATGGAGCTGGGAGCCACAGTGCAGCCAGAACTTCAGAAGAATGCGCAGCCACGCCCGTATATGGAATGTTGGCGTGTCACAATGCACTCAGGGAAAGAGACAGACACAGACAGGGAAAGAAACAGACATAGACAGGGTAAGAGACAGACACAAAAGAGACAGACACAGACAAAGAGACAGACTGACAAGGAAAGAGACAGACACAGACAAAGAGACAGAGACAGACACAGGGGAACAGACAGACAGGGAAAGAAAGGGAAAGAGACAGACAGGGTAAGAGACAGACAAAGACTGGTAAAGAGAAAGACAAAGAGACAGACACAGGGAAAGAGACAGACAGGGAAAGAGACAGACAGGGAAAGAGAGGGAAAGAGACAGACAGGGAAAGAGACAGACAGGGAAAGTGACAGAGATAGATAGACAGACAGGGAAAGAGATAGACAGACAGGGAAAGAGATTGAGACAGACGGAGAAAGAGACAGAGACAGTCAGAGACAGACAGGGAAAGAGACAGACAGACAAAGAGATAGAGACAGAGATATATATACAGATAGAGAATGGGAGAGAAACAAAGAGACAGTTACTATCCCGGGCGTTAATACATTCTATTTATACATTCTATCCCGGAAATGTTAATACATTCTATTTTGTCAACAACAGTTATTAACCTGGGCGAAGCTAGTATATATATATATATATATATATATATATATATATATATATATATATATATATATATAAAACCCTTTACCTTCTAAGCAACATCAAAGAATCAATTCTTCAGTTTTTCTATGTACACTTACACACAGTTTTTTAAAGAAATTTCTAGGGGGCGTTGTTCCAAACATGTTGAAGAACTAACTGCAGATCTTCCATGGATGTAGGCTGTGGATCTTATACAGTGTTGATGATTTTGAAATAAGGGCTCTGTTGGTGGCATATTATTGGTTTTAATGATATTGGATGTATGTTTTTGACTAATTGTCCTGCAACAGAATACATTTTGAGCCAATCAGATGCCTGCTTGATGGTAGCTCTTTTTTTTTACCATTGTGGATAGCATTAAACCTAACTAAATCTCCAATTCTATTTGCTGAAATATAGCCCAAACTTGCAGTAAACTCCACCAGGCAGTCGAGTTCTCCTGCTTTCATTTTGCTGCCCCAGTTCCTATGTTTTTGTGCCGCCCCCGTGCAAGCAGCCGGCGCTGCTCGGATCCGGGCCTTCATTGGTGGTGGCTCGAGGGTCTCCGGACCCGGGGGTCTCGCGGACACAACGAATAAAAGGGGGGATGTAGATGTACGGGCTAGGCCGTATTAAGTTCGTGATGCCACCCGCGGTGTGTGGTGAGGTGGGACACCACCACTGCAGTTGTGGGGCACCCGGGGGAGATGTTGTGGCAGCTAGTTGTTAACCCCTCCGTGGGTAGGGATGGTGGCCCCAGGACCCAGTGTCTCAGTGCAGGGTATAGCGACCGCAGGGAGTGTTTGTGTACTCACTGTTAATAAACCACACAAGTCTCTGGTAAACCAAGGTGATGGTGGCCGGTGTTGTGGCCGGATGCATTCGGGTCCCCCACCCGGCTGGTGGTCTTTATCCTTTTCTCTGCACTGTTTTGTGTAAGGTGGACTTCCTATTGTGAAACTCAGGAGTCCGGTCCCGGCTGGATGTGGCCTAAGGAGCCGTGCCCGCAGATGCTGGCCCGTGGGATCTATGGGCCCTGGCGGTGACCTCCTATCCCTGTCGGTGGGCTGTTGTCTTCTATGAGGGACTTTGGGTGGGACAGGACCTCTAGTCCTGGCCTCAATCGGTGAATTAACCAGTCCGCTTGTTTCCGGATCTGGCTTCAGGGTCCGAGTACCCGGTTCTGCCGAGCAGTCTTCCCGTCTCCTGCTGATGGAGACCACCGTCTGCCTCCTAGCCAGAGGCACCAGGGCTCCTACACCAGTGGGCGGAGCCAGGCGGTTGGCTCTGCCCACCGAAGAGTTCACAGGCCCGGAGGCAGGATAACAGGCTAAATTAGTCTTGACAGTGGAGTGAAGTGGAGTCAAGTTCAAGGGCAGACCTGTGCTCAGGCCTGCCAAAGTCGACACCAGGTGTCTGGGTTGGAGCCCAGTCACCTCTGGGAAAGAGGCAGACATGGTGGCCGCCTGCAGGAGCTGGGATTACAGCCGGTGGAACCGTAGGGACCGGGGATGGGTGGTGGCCCGCCGGTACCGATCCGGGGAACCGATTGGAAACCGGAGCACCAGGAGGGGTACTCAGACCCTCAGACCCAGTACGAGGCCCAGAAACAACTAGGCTAAGTCAAATCAACTGATTGAGGACTGGACTTTAGGACCTTTCCCACACAAGACCCGACTGAAGACAACAGCCCAACCATTAGGGTAAAGCCACCGCCAAGGCATAGAGACCCAAGGGGCCAGCGTCTGTGGGTAAACAGGGCTCTTCTGACACACAGCAAGCAGGGGAGCGGACTACCATTGCTTAGGCATAAGAGTCATAACTTTCACACAAGAGAGGTGCAGGAGAAAGGCGGAAACCACCAACCTGTTAAGGGGAAACTGCAGCTGGTTGCGGGCACCGTTCACCATCTTGTTTGGTTTACCAGAGACTCCAGCATATTTTCTCATAGTGAGTACAACAGTGCCTTCGGGCCGCACACCGCGCCGCACCGCACCGACACCCCAGCACGCATCCGTTCCCTCGCCTCAGCACCTCTCTCGGGCCCCCGGGACCATCATCCCCCTACCCACGGAGGGGGTCAACACCAAGCTGCGCAACACCATCCTCGGGAGCCTAGTCAACGGCAGAGGTGGTGTCCATCCATTCACCACAACCCGTGGGTGGCGTCACGAACTTAAAATACCTTACAAACCACCTCGGCCCCGGCCGTGGACTTCCCCACCAAAGTCCCTACGTGCAGCGCCAAACCCCCTTTACGAGCGACGTGACCCTCGGGTCCATGGTGAGCTCGAGCCACCCATCAACGAGCACGGATCCGAGCGGCTCGGCAGACGGCCGAGCCCCGGGGCAGTACACGAGCACACCTGAAAAGACAAGCGGCGGCCAAGGTGGTAACGGCGTCAGTGTCCCTGCCAGGTAGGGGGAGAAGAGAACAAAGGGGTATGGGGCAGGAAAGCAACAGAACGGACATACATCCTGTAATTTCCATAATTCCACATCTTTTCTATCTTTAAGTTGCAATTGCAATATTGAGGAATGATTTAAATGTCTCTTTTGCTTGCTTACATTGTATTTTGTTCCTTGATAAATATAAACTGTTGTTACGTCTATTTTTTTTAAAGCATTCTGTCTTCGCAGCATTTTTTGTCATGCCTGCCTAAAACGTTTGCATTTTGCTATATATGTACAATACATGTGGCTTTAGCTATATGGGGGAATATAACACTACACAAAAGGATGACACAACAAAAAAAGAGTATCACGGTCTCAAAATAAAATGAGCGTTTCCATCTTGTACACTATTGACCATGCAAGCTTTATGGGCACAAAGCCTCCTCCACCAGTCAAAGGCAGAAATGAATAGGAAAAATTGCAAAACATTTTACATACTGTAGATGTTACACTCTGGATCATCATATTTTGGGTAAGAGATTGTATTATATCTGAGTAAGAATAGATATGATTTAGTTAATAAAGGAGAATAATGGAGGCGTAAATGGTAGTGGTTTATCGCCCTGATCACAATAAATGTGCATGTCTATTGATAAGAATATTTGTGAAATTCACCTAAAACAAGTAATTTATCACATTTAATGTTTGCAATTCTTTAATGTGAGTATGCCTTTGTTGCATTATCACAGTAATCCACATTCCCACTTTTTTATTTAGATGAGAAAGATTCCTTTTGTCATGGATCTGTGATCAATGGATATTTTCATGGCTTTATCCAAACAAAAAATGGTACATTTTACTTAGAATATGAGCAGCATAAGAATGGCACAGTGGAATCATACATGTATCATGAGAGAGATATTGGTAAGTAAGGACTGAAATATGTATCCTAAATATATAATGCTTTCACTAGGATATCATCTAATAAAAGGGTATCACATGCTTGTCCTGGATTACCATTTATTCATCCAAAGTCACAAACTTTTTTTCATAGCTTAAGGCAACATAATTATCTACTACTCTGCTATAAATCTGACAGGACTTAGACATTTTAGACATACTTTGTGTCATGATCCAGGCCAGCTTTTCCCTGCTGTGTTTTCTCCCAGCTCCGGCCTAGTCATGTCAGGGGTTAACTACACCGGATCCCGGGACACTATATCTTGGTGCTGCACCTATGGTTCAGCGCCTGTGATATTTCTACCTTGCAGTGTGTATACTGGCTCTGGTGAGTGTTCCCAATGTGTCCTGCCTCCCTGCTACTGTGTCCTGACCTGTACCCTACCTTGTTCATCTGCCTGTCCTGGTCCGTGACTACCCGTTCCTGTCTGCTGATTTCCCCTGTCTTAACCTGTTTGTCCTCCTCCCTTATCTGTATTTGGACTTACCAGCCGCTGACCCGTATCCTTGCTCCTGACTCTGGCATTCGTCTCTCCCCTTTGGTTTGTACGCTACTCTTCTGTTTCTGACTTTTTCCTAGCTCCTGACCACGATTTGTCTCTCCCTGTGCTGCTGTCTTAGACCTCTTGCTGCTGACTCAGATTACTGACTACTCTGCTGACCCCTAGTGGTTACTTGCTAAACTGCACTCTGAACCTACATTACCTGTGGCTTCAGTAACTTCAGTAGTGCAGCTTGACACTTTGTCATATAAACGACTTTACCGAAGCCTATGAATGGATTCATGAAGCCAAAAGCACAATGCATGATCAAGACAAAGACAACAGACACCTACTTTGTACTCTTTAAAATAGAGTAGTAAGCTTAAAATCTATTGTGGGAAATGTGTTTGATTGGTGGTAGAATGTAATATTATAAGTGATCTCCAGCACACTTTTACTAAGGACAGAAGTTGCAAAACTAACCTGATGTGTTTTTATGAATCGGTAAGTAATGAACCCTGGACACATGAGTAGCTGTGGACAGGGCCGTATTTACCATTAGGCACCTGTGGTCCCGTGCCTAGGGCGGCAGGATGCAGGGGGCGGCACCTTCTAGCAGTAAAGAAAAAAAAAATTTTTTTTTTTTACACATTCATTAAATCCGCTGTATTTTCGGAGGGGGGAGGGGGGAGAGGCGCACCTTTATTTATTTGTATCCACGTCAATTAAGACGCGAATGCAGACAAACTGCGGCGGCCGGGCACAGAGAGCTGATTGACCCCGGAACTGCCGGCGCCTGCACTTCCGGGGTCACAGGCGCGCCAATCAGCTCCTTCCTCTGTGCTGCTTCCAATGCTGTGTGGATTTCACATGCAGAGCTCACAGCAGGACACCACAGAGGACACCGCGATGAAAGCCGGTGTCAGAAGAGGATACTCACGTGAGCCAGGAAGATGACGGCGGGCCCTGGAGCAGGTAAGTGCTCGCAGAGCTGAAGATTCATAAGGAGCGTGGGGGTGTCTCTAATGCAGACTGGAGATCTGCGTATGGAGTGGGAGGAGAGAGGCTGATACTGGGGGAGACTTGGGGGAAGAGAAGCTGATACTGGGGGAGGCTGGGAGGAGAGAGTATGATGCTGGGGAGGCTGGGAGGGGGGAGGCTGATGTTGCGGAAGGCTGGGATGGGGGGAGGCTGATGCTGGGGGAGGCTGGGAGGAGGGAGGCTGATGCTGAGGGAGGCTGATGCTGGGGGAGGCTGGGAGGAGAGAGGCTGATGCTGGGGGAGGCTGGGAGGAGGGAGGCTGATGCTGAGGGAGGCTGATGCTGGGGGAGGCTGGGAGGAGAGAGGCTGATGCTGGGGGAGGCTGATGCTGGGGGAGCCTGGGAGGAGGGAGGCTGATGCTGAGGGAGGCTGATGCTGGGGGAGACTGGGAGGAGAGAGGCTGATGCTGAGGGAGGCTGATGCTGGGGGAGGCTGGGAGGAGAGAGCGGGAGGCTGGGAAGAGAGAGGCTGATACTGGGGGAGACTGATTCTGGGAGAGTTTGGGAGGAGAGAGGCTGATGCTGGGGGAGGCTGGGAGGAGAGAGGCTGGTGCTGGGGGAGGCTGGGAGGAGGGAGGCTGATGCTGGGGGAGGCTGGGAGGAGGGAGGCTGATGCTGAGGGAGGCTGGGAGGGGGGAGGCTGATGCTGAGGGAGGCTGATGCTGGGGGAGGCTGGGAGGAAAGAGGCTGATGCTGAGGGAGGCTGATGCTGGGAGAGGCTGATGCTGCGGGAGGCTCGGAGGAGAGAGGCTGATGCTGAGGGAGGCTGATGCTGGGAGAGGCTGATGCTTTGGGAGGCTCGGAGGAGAGAGGCTGATGCTGAGGGAGTCTGATGCTGGGGGAGGCTGGAAGGAGAGAGGCTGATGCTGGGGGAGGCTGGGAGGAAAGAGGCTGATGCTGAGGGAGGCTGATGCTGAGAGAGGCTGATGCTTCGGGAGGCTCGGAGGAGAGAGGCTGATGCTGAGGGAGGCTGATGCTGGGGGAGACTGGGAGGAGAGAGGCTGATGCTGGGGGAGGCTGGGAGGAGAGAGGCTGATGCTGGGGGAGGCTGGGAGGAGGGAGGCTGATGCTGAGGGAGGCTGATGCTGGGGGAGGCTGGGAGGAGGGAGGCTGATGCTGAGGGAGGCTGATGCTGGGGGAGGCTGGGAGGAGAGAGGCTGATGCTGGGGGAGGCTGGGAGGAAAGAGGCTGATGTTGAGGGAGGCTGATGCTGGGAGAGGCTGATGCTGCGGGAGGCTCGGGGGAGGGAGGCTGATGCTGAAGGAGGCTGATGCTGGGGGAGGCTGGGAGGAGAGAGGCTGATGCTGGGGGAGGCTAGGAGGGGGGAGGCTTTTGCTGGGGGAGGCTGGGAGGGGGGAGGCTGATGCTGGGGGAGGCTGGGAGGAGGGAGGCTGATGCTGAGGGAGGCTGATGCTGGGGGAGGCTGGGAGGAGAGAGGCTGATGCTGGGGGAGGCTGATGCTGGGGGAGGCTGGGAGGGGGAGGCTGATGCTGGGGGAGGCTGGGAGGAGAGAGGCTGATGCTGGGGGAGGCTGGGAGAAGAGAGGCTGATGCTGGGGGAGGCTGATGCTGGGGGAGGCTGATACTGGGAGAGGCTGTGAGGGGGGTGGCTGGGAGGGGGGAGGCTGATGCTGGGGGAGGCTGATGCTGGGGGAGGCTGGGAGGGTGAAGGCTGATGCTGGGGGGGCTGATGCTGGGGGAGGCTGGGAGGAGTGAGGCTGATGCTGGGGGAGGCTGGGAGAAGAGAGGCTGATGCTGGGGGCAGAGAGGCTGATGCTGGGGGCAGAGAGGCTGATGCTGGGGGAAGCTGGGGGAGAGAGGCTGATGCTGGGGGAAGCTGGGGGAGAGAGGCTGATGCTGGGGGAAGCTGTAGGAGAGAAGCTGATGCTGGGGGAAGCTGGGGGAGAGAGGCTGAAGCTGGGGGAGGCTGGGGGGAGAGAGGCTGAAGCTGGGGGACGCTGGGGGGAGAGAGGTTGATGCTGGGGGGGCTGGGGGGAGAGAGGCTGAAGCTGGGGGAGGCTGGGGGGAGAGAGGCTGAAGCTGGGGGACGCTGGGGGGAGAGAGGTTGATGCTGGGGGGGCTTGGGGGAGAGAGGCTGATGCTGGGGGAGAGGCTGCTGGTGAAGCTGGGGGAGAGCGGCTGCTGCTGGGGGAATGGGAGAGAGGGGCCAATCCTAGAGACAGAGGACAACGGTTGAGGGATAGTGCAATGACAAAATCGATTGGGGGGGAGTGTAAGGACTCAGAATGAGAGAGGGGCAGCATTGGGAGCTCATTATGGAGAAGGGGCAGCATGTGTGGGCTCAGTATGGAGTGGAGCAATGTAGGGGAGTCAATATCAAGAGTGGGGTAGTGTGTGTGTGTGTGTGTGGGAGGGGTGTCTCAGCATAAGCGTTAGTGTGGTGGTCTTAGTATGATGAATGGGGCAGCATGGAAGTGTCATTATGAAAAAGAAGAAGGCAGCATTAGGAGCTCATGGAGAGGGGCAGCATGCATGGGACATTGTGAGGAGGGAACAGCATGCATGGGAAACTGTGAGGAGGGAGCAGCATTCATGGGACATTGTGAGGAGGGGGCAGCATGCATGGGACATTGTGAGGACGGGGAAGCATGCATGGGACATTGTGAGGAGGGGGAAGCATGCATGGGACATTGTGAGGAGGGGGCAGCATGCATGGGACATTGTGAGGAGGGGGCAGCATGCATGGGACATTGTGAGGAGGGGCAGCACGCATGGGACATTGTGAGGAGGGGGCAGCATGCATGGGACATTGGGAGGAGGGGGCAGCATGCATGGGAAACTGTGAGGAGGGAGCAGCATGCATGGGACATTGGGAGGAGGGGCAACATGCATGGGACATTGTGAGGGGGGACAGCATGCATGGGACATTGTGAGGAGGGAGCAGCATGCATGGGACACTGTGAGGAGGGGGCAGCATGCATGGGACATTGTGAGGAGGGGGCAGCATGCATGGGACATTGTGAGGAGGGAGCAGCATGCATGGGACACTGTGAAGAGGGGGCAGCATGCATGGGACATTGGGAGGAGGGGGCAGCATGCATGGGACATTGTGAGGAGGGGGCAGAATGCATGGGACATTGTGAGGAGGGGGCAGCATGCATGGGACACTGTGAGGAGGGGGCAGCATGCATGGGACATTGGGAGGAGGGGTCAGAATCCATGGGACATTGTGAGGAGGGGGCAGCATGCATGGGACATTGTGAGGAGGGGGCAGCATGCATGGGAGACTGTGAGGAGGGGGCAGCATGCATGGGACATTGTGAGGAGGGGGCAGCATGCATGGGACAGTATGAGGAAGGGGCAGCATGCATGGGACATTGGGAGGAGGGAGCAGCATGCATGGGACACTGTGAGGAGGGGGCAGCATGATGTGAGGTCAATGTGCAGATCATATTTCATAATTGAGGAAGGTGTGGTGGGTATAATTTATAAGGGAGGGCAGTGTGTAGTTTATTAGGGGCAGTGAGACAGTCAAACTATATAAGTGGGGACGGTGTGGTGGGAATATTTTATACTCATGCTATGTTTTGATGTGCCCGTGGTGATCCACATTGGGGGGGGGTTAGTGCCCTTCGTTTCTCATTGATACTTTTTCAAGTGTTTTACAGAGAAGATCTGCCTTAAACAGATGTCGTGTGCGAAAACTCATAGTGTTACGTTGTCACTAAGGGGCGCGACCACTTAAAGTGCCTAGGGCAGCACGAAGGCAAAATACAGCCCTGGCTGTGGAAATATTTTTTTTTACACTGTCCAACAAAGACATCTAAGGGTACAATAAAGGGGTTGTCGAGGCTTGGGGTACAATTCTGCAGTGACTGTTTGTAATGGCAGACTCATAAATCCGCACAGAATGCAGTGTGTGCCGTCAGGATTCTCTGGTGCCGACACCGGGAGCAGGGTGTCATGTGATCTTTAGTATGAAATTTGTTTACCTCAGGATATATTCCATCTAGATGTGTCTGGCCTCATTCAATTCACTTGGATTGAGTGAGACCAAATGTATGCAAATTGCATACTTGAGGTCACATGCCCACCAACTCCTGGCACCACAGAATGCTGACAAGTGTGCACACTGCGCACTTTGGGGATTCACAAGACATAACGTGACTAAAGGCTTGCACCTCAAGCCTGGACAACTCTTTTAAGGCCTATATGATTAGAAACTAAGGTTTAGGCTATGTGTCCACGGTAGAATGTACCTGCGGATTTTTCTGCATCAAAATCCGCAGCTTTCCCCCGGAATCCGCACCTTAGCATAGGTGCGGATTTGACGCGGATTTGACGCGGATTTCGTTGCGGATTTTGATGCGGATTTTGATGCGGATTTTGTCCATTGTACTCTATTGTGTTTCTGAATAAAGCTTAGCTTTTGAAGGAAAAAAAAAGGCTCTTTATGTCATTTCCTGTCCCAACCCTCCTGTCTTCTCCATTATCCATTTTGTAATAAAGGGGCAGAAATGTTTAAAGGGAACCTGTCGCCACTTTTTTTGTAAAAAGCTGCGGCCAACACCACTGTGCTCTTATATACAGCATTTTAACAGGCTGTATATAATAACCCAGTGTTGGTGGCCGCAGCTTACAGCCAAAATATGTGGTGCCATGTTCCCTTTCACTGGTATTTTAAAAAAAAAAAAAAAAATGTGCTCCGCTGGATTTTCACTGTCCAGCCCGATGCAAGCAAGCAACTGAGGGCTGTGCTTCTCAGCGGGATAAGGCTGAAGCATTCTCTGCCCCTCCCGCTGAGAAAAACAGTCCTCAGCTGCCCCTGAAAATGGTGGCTCCGTTGTGAAGCGCCATTCACAGGTGCTGTACCGAGGCTCATCCAGCTGCCCTGATGCATTGGCTGGCTGGGTAATATAACGGGGTTAATGCCAGTTTTCTGCAAACTGGCACTAAGCCCGAGGTTCATAATGTCATGCCTGTGTAGACACGGCCATTATGAACCTCCATTTGGTACTAAATAAAAGAAAACACTTTTTGAAAAATTTTATTTGAAAGAAAAACACACACACATCCCTGATTGCCATCTTTATTACTCCCAAGCCTCAGAGGTTAATCCAGGACAATTGTAATCACTGGTTTGCTCTCTGCCGGCTGCTGTGAGCGGCAGAACTCACTGGCCGGGTCAGCTCAGTTCATAGCTGAGCCCGGGTCACAGCGTCAGCCGGTCACAGCAGCCGTCAGTGTATTAAATGCTGCACAGCTCTCTTCCGGCAGCTGGGAACGTCTGACGTCAGAGCCCTGGTCAGCTGACTTAATTCGCGAGCGCGGGCGGGTCAGCTGACTGCACACCGACCAGCTGACGTGCCGGGCTCCGATGTGCACTCATGTGACCCGGGCACGGACGTCAGCCGGTACCAGCAGCCGGAAGAGAGTTTTGCAGCATCTCGAACACTGACGGCTGCTGGGACCGGCTGACGTCCGTGCCCGGGTCACATGAGTGCACATCGTCAGCTGACCCGCCTGCGCTCGCGAATTAAGTCAGCTGACCAGGGCTCTGATATCAGACGTTCCCAGCTGCCGGAAGAGAGCTGTGCAGCATTTAATAACACACTGACGGCTGCTGTCACTGGCTGACGTCAGTGCCCGGGTCAGCCGGGTGCACATCGGAGCCCGGCTCGGAGTTGTCATGGATTATCGTCGGGGGATTCAGGGAGTAATAAAGATGGCAATCAGGGATGTGTGTGTGTTTTTCTTTCAAATAAAATTTTTAAAAAAAGTGTTTTCTTTTCTTTAGTACCAAACGGAGGTTCATAATGGCCGTGTCTACACAGGCATGACATTATGAACCTCGGGCTTAGTGCCAGTTTGCAGAAAACTGGCATTAACTCCGTAATATATTACCCAGCCAGCCAATGCATCAGGGCAGCTGGATGAGCCTCGGTACAGCACCTGTGAATGGCGCTTCACAACGAAGCCGCCATTTTCAGGGGCAGCTGAGGACTGTTTTTCTCAGCGGGAGGGGCAGAGAATGCTTCAGCCTTATCCCGCTGAGAAGCACAGCCCTCAGTTGCTTGCTTGCATCGGGCTGGACAGTGAAAATACAGCGGAGCACATTTTTTTTTTTTAAAAAAAAGAATTGTGAAAAAAGACCTGGGATCCTGTTTTGCCAGCTAAAAGCCTGTAACTAGCTGCTTTTAGCTGGCAATCCAGAGTCCGGACACAACACGACTACACTGCCACTACTCTACACTACAAAATGGTGAAACTTCCTCTTCCTGAACTATCCTACATCACTTCCTGCGGATTTGTTTGCGAAATCCGCACCAAATCCGCAGGAAAAAGAGCCTGTGGGAACAGACCTGCGGATTTCTTGCGGATTTTACACCTTGCATTGACTTGCATGGGAAAAATCCGCAACAAAATCCGCAACAATAATTGACATGCTGCAGATTTTTCCGGATCAAAATCCGCGGCAAATCCGCTGCGGAAAAATCCGCAGCATGGGCACAGCATTTCCAAAATGCCATTGAAATGGCTTGGAAGTGCCGCTGCTGCAGATTTTCGGCAAATCCGCGGTAAATCCGCGGCAAATCCGCGGCAAAATCCGCGGTAAATCCGCAGCGTGGGCACATAGCCTTATTGTCTGAAAGATTGCACCCAGAGAGCTGTGCTGAATTACTGCCTGCTACACTGAATAGTCTCTGGTTAAGTGTTGTACCCCAAGATTCAGTACTGGGTCCACTATTATTAAAATTTTGTATAAGGATAAAGAAGATTAGATTAATTGTGGTGTTTCTATTTTTGCCGTTAACACCATGCTATGTAGTATAGTGCAACCTATAGAATATATCCACTTGGAAAATGAGGTTCAATGTGGATAAATAAAATTTTACGTGGGCACTAATAATCTGCAGGAATCATATGTTCTAGGGGGTAGTAAAACCAGGAGAATCACTTACATAGACAGATCTGCGTGTATTAAATAACAATATTGAATTTAAATCTGTGGCTTCTAAGACCATATAAATACCTACAGAACAAATGTGCTCTGGAGACCAGAATTGAATAAAAATATACTTTTATTAAATTATTAAAACAAACTAAAGGAAAATAAAGTAATATTACAAATGGCCAAAAGGTGGCACTGCTGCCCAGATACCGCACAATTCAGTTATAAGATAGTATAAAGGTTACTGTTTGTACAGCGGCTGCATTATCACAAAACAAAACAAACACCCAAAAACCAGTTTATATACTTCCGAAAGAAGGCATTACGTATGTTTGGGTGGTGGCACTGCTCCCTGGTAAAGATAATTATGATTCTATTGATTATTACCTAGTTCTGCACTTTTACAAGTATCTTGCTGCTATTATATGCACTGACTCACTTTGTAAACCAATCAGCATTTACTAACGGATTATACTACACATTTTGGTATTACGATCCCTATTGTCTATTTTTTCTTATGAACTAGGCACTTTACATATAACTATATTGCCAGTAGGATTAGTTATTAGGTATATCCACATAAAAACCTTACAGGAAGAGGCAAGAACTGTGGAAAAAAGAAGCGCAATAGGGTCTTACCCGAGTAAAATACGGGGTGATAAGAGTAAATACACTCACCGAATCGAGTTGTGAAAATCACAACTACTATGCACGCATGATAATCCAGGTCACCGGCAGCAGCACCCAGGATGGCTGATAACAGAGAGTACTAGAGTAGGGCTTTCAAAGCCGCGCCAATGACCGCTATGACCGACTGTAAGATTAATGTTACTTTTTATTACATATTCAGGTCAACGCGTTTCTGGAGTCTCTGCTCCCTTCCTCAGGACATACAGGAAAAAGTACATCAAATTTGATGTACTTTTTCCTGTATGTCCTGAGGAAGGGAGCAGAGACTCCAGAAACGCGTTGACCTGAATATGTAATAAAAAGTAACATTAATCTTACCATCGGTCATAGCGGTCATTGGCGCGGCTTTGAAAGCCCTACTCTACTACTCTCTGTTATCACATAAAAACCTTGTATCTTGTATTATCATTATTGGCAGTATATAATGCAGCAGCTGTACAAACAGTAACCTTTATACTCTTATAATTAAATTGTGCTGTATCTGGACAGCAGTGCCACCTTGTGGCCATTTGCAATATTACTTTCTTTTCCTTCTGTTTTAATAATTTAATAAAAGTATATTTTCATTCTATTCTGGTCTTTGGGAAGAAATGTCTAAAGAACATGATCAACTTGTACAAGTACATAAATAGCCCATGCAAATAAATATTATCAAAAGCTGTTTCATGTACAACCCCCTCAAAACAAAAGGGTGCATGCCCTCTGTCTAGGGAAAACCATTTAATGTCCAAGGGAGACAAGCTTTCCACCATGAGAACTATTAATCTATGGAATGACTTAACCTTGGAGTTGATCCCAATGGGAACTATTGATTTAAAAAAAAGGTTTTACATTTTTTATTATTTTTTTTTATTTTTTTTTAGAAAAAAAATGACAAATACTTATGTAAATATGTGATTTTTTTTATGCTGAATTTTTATTCTCTTGATCGACACTTCAGATTAGGGCAGATTGCTTTATGCATTTTAGTTGCACCCTTTTCCCTTATTCTCTCCCAACCCTTAGTTGAAGGACAAATATCTTGGCATGAAATTATGTCTTTTTGTCTTTTTTCAGCCATACTAGCCATGCACCTATGTAATTATTATATGCTTTTCATAACAAATTGAAATCAAAAGTTATTAAATTATTTTTCATTACTTCTGTTTTTAGACTATTCTCTAATGAAAGATGTGAAGTCATTTGATCTGGCGTTGAAGAAATATGAATTTTTGGAGACAATGAAGTGGAAAACAATGGTTAGCAATTAAACTGTTTGCATACGTCTCCATTGTACTGAGAAAATAGTTTACTATTTTTATGAAAACAAAAATTGTTTAATTCAGATGACAACATAGAAGACAACAGAAAAACAACACCTAAAAGTAGCAAGCTATTAATGTAGATTACAACTGACGTAAAGTAGCACTCCAGTGTTTTGATTTATTTTACCGCTGTTATGGGGCTTTCAATCTAAGTCCCCTAATCCCTATTTTATACCAGCAGCTTTATCTGCTTTCACCAACGTTTCTGTCGGTCTCAAGCATTTTGTGACCACCCGGCAGCTCCAGTGTGTCATGGGATGCGCTGAAGGTCACAAACCAATACAACTCTATGAGAGCCCCGTTCTTGCTCTCATAGACTTGCCTTCAGTACTTGTGATGTAACTTCTTACTTTTAGCTAGTCAGAAGTTGTGGGCACAAGATGGCACCGTGGGACCGGAGTGACGGTGAAAAAATATTAAAAAGCTAGTGTGTAAGTATAAGACGGGGCAGGGGACTTAGATTTACAGCACCACTCTAGCACTGGAAAAAAAAAAAAAACCACGCTGAAGTGGTGCTGTAACCCTGCTGTTCTGTTCCCATGTACTATACACTTGTATTGCTCCTGGGTCACTATGACCTGGTTTATTAAATCTTGATTTTAGATACTCTAACTCAATTATTTTTATACATTTTGCTTACTAGACTGTATGGGAACATGTTTGGAAATTAAAAAAAAGAAAAATGAAATTTAAATTTTTTTTTTATTCAGAAAAAATTAGTAATATGCAAAAGGAAAAATAGCAAACTACATGTGGTAAAAAAAAACAAACAAGCTAATCAAACATTTTGTGAAAAAAAATTAAAGATAATAAACACTTCAATTTGAACATTTCAACATGCAGACAGTATGCACTGACTTATAGCTTACAGAATCACACAGTAATAACACTAAGTACATGTAAAAAAATAAAATAAAAGTATTCCTTTACAATATACAATCTACCAACAGAATTGAATAAGAAAACCATAACAAGCTAGATACTTGTAAAAAGCCAAGATACAGTCTGGAACAGAGATGTGTACAGAGCTGCTGTCCAAATAAACTGAAAGGTCAAATGGCTAAGGGCCGCGTCTCACTAAGCGACATTGCTAGCGACATCGCTGCTGAGTCACAGTTTTGGTGACGCAACAGCGATCTTGTTAGCGATGTCGCTGTGTGTGACATCCAGCAATGACCTGGCCCCTGCTGTGAGGTCGCCGGTCGTTGCTGAATGTACTGGACCATTTTCTTCAAAGGCGATGTCCTGCTGGGCAGGACGCATTGCTATGTTTGACACTGTGTGACAGGGTCCCAATGACAGCAGAGATCGTTATACAGGTCGCTACTGCAACCTGTATCGTTACTGAGTTGTTGGTAAGGTATGACCGTGTGACATCTCACCAGCGACATCCCAGCGACTTACCAGCGATCCCTATCAGGTCGCATCGTTGTTGGGATTGCTGGTAAGTCGTTGTGTGTGACTGGGCCTTTACTTAGCAAAAATAAAAACATTTGGAGGCCTTCAGAGCTCAGCTTTACAAAATAAGGCTCTCTTACACGGCGTGTTCTGCGCAGGCCATTCTGCGCAGAATATACACGTGTAGTGCACACATAGTGATCTCTCTGGATGCGCTCTACATTTTAGTATAGACTACGCACCAAAAATAATCAATATAAAGCCATTTTTATGGTGCGCAGATCTCAATGCATACACCCGGCAGATCATGTGTACGACCCCATTGAAATAATTTAGGAAATAAATAAATTGATATACAATAGTAGATGCAATAAATAGACCCAACTCTTATGATCCGGAACCATGGAAGACCACCATAAATCATTGGTAAAAGGTGACAAGAGCATTGGCAACTAATCTGGCCGCCATTCCCTTACTAACCATCAACACTAGAAGTAGCCGAGGGATGAACTTTCATCCTGTGCACCGCGAACCCAGTCGGAGAACTAGCTATCCTATAGGAAGGAAAGATGAATAACTCTCTGTCTCAGAAAATAGATAAAGAATAGCAAGCCCCCCACATTCAAAGACTGCAGTGATATAGGAAAACATAATACACAGATAGATGATAGGATTATCAAAAGATGAGGCCCTACTGACTAAATAGGACAGGATAGGAAAGGGACTGATGGTGGCCAGAGAAAAACCCTGCAAAAATCCAAAAACCTGATAGTACAAAAAGGCCCTCAGATCACTAGATCTGAACTCCATCCTATACCAGGAGCTCTTGTCAAACCAATGAACAGAAAGCAGGAACCATTACAAATTCAAGAAGCAACAAAGATATGGACTAATAGGAGCAATACTCCAAACATAGCTGCAGGGAGCTTCCCAGCTAAGCAACTGAGAGGGAAGATCCCTGCCTGCAAATAAACTGAAAACAACCACAGTAAATGACAAACTCAGATAAGAGCAAAAAGAACCAAACAACAAATAAAGAGCAAAGCACTTATCTGGGGTAGATGTGGTCTGGAGCAGGATGAAGCAGGCTGGTGAACAAAGAACAACTGACATCCGGCAAAGCCTGCTAGCAGACCAGGGTTTACATAAGCAGAGAGTTAGCAATGGAAACGCCCATTGCTCAACACACCTGGTCTCTGTCCAAACCATTCCTGGCCACAAGAGGGAGCTTCACAGCTGCAAAAGCATAACTGACATTCACAACAGTACCCCCCCTTGAGGAGGGGTTACCGAACCCTCACCCACGCCACTGGGTCGCTCAGGATGAGCATGATGGAAGGCGCGAACCAACCTGTCCGCATGAATGTCAGAAATCCACAACCCAAGAGTTATCCTCCTGCCCATAACCCTTCCATTTCACAAGGTACCAAAGCTGTCGTCTACTGCGACGGGAATCCAGAATTTTTTCAACCTCATACTCCAGATCGCCTTGTACCAAAACAGGGTCAGGAGGCGCTGCTGCAGGAACTGTTGGCTCCACATGTCTCTTCAACAAGGACTTAGGGAAGACATTGTGAATCTTAAATGACAAAGACAGAGTCAAACGAAAAGATACAGGGTTGATAATCTTTGAAATCTTATAAGGTCCAATAAATCTGGGCTTAAATTTAGGAGATGGAACTCTCATAGGAATATTTTTAGAGGACAACCACACCATGTCCCTCACTTTTAAACCGGGGACCAACAGTCCAACGCCGGTTGGCAAATTTCTGGGCAGATTATTGTGATTGAAACAATTTATCCACTACCTGCCCCCAAATCTGCTGCATTCTGTTTACCACTGAATCCACCCCTGGACAGTCAGACGCCTCAAGCTGCCCCGAGAGGAACCTGGGGTGATACCCAAAATTGCAGAAAAAGGGGGACACCAATGTGGTAGAGCTAGCTCTATTGTTAAGGGAAAATTCAGCCAAAGGCAAAAATGAAACCCAGTCATCCTGATCCGCAGAAACAAAACACCGTAAATAGGTCTCCAGGGTCTGGTTAGCCCTTTCAGTCTGACCGTTGGTCTGAGGATGAAACGCCGAGGAGAAAGACAGCTGAACACCCAATTTGGAACAAAAAATCCTCCAAAATCTGGATACAAACTGCACCCCTCTGTCAGAAACAATGTTTTCGGGAATACCATGCAAACGAACAACATGTTGGAAAAACAAAGGCACCAACTCTGATGAAGATGGCAACTTAGATAGATTCTCCAAGATGGTCCACTTGGTTCCCCTATCACAGATCACCCAAATCACAGTCATTTTCTGAGAGACGGGAAGCTCTGAAATAAAATCTATAGAGATGTGCGTCCAAGGTCTCTTAGGTACCGGCAAAGACAATAATAGCCCACTAGAACATGAACAACAGGGCTTGGACCTAGAACAAACTCCACACGACTGCACAAAACTACGGACATCCCGAGACAGGGAAGGCCACCAAAAAGAGCGTCTCACAAGATCCAGAGTACCAAAAATGCCAGGATGACCCGCCAAAACAGAGCAATGAACCTCAGAGACAACTCGGTCTCTCCATTGGTACGGGACAAACAGTTTCCCCGTTGGACATCTCTCAGGTTTATCAACCTGACATTCCGCCAGTGCCAAGCGCAGATCAGGCGAAATGGCCGAGAGAACTACACCATCATTCAGGATAGTAGACGGTTCGACAACCTCCAAAGAGTCCGCGCAGAAACTCCTGGAAAGGGCATCGACCTTAACATTCTTGGTGCCCGGCAAAAAAGAGACCACAAAATTAAACCAGGTAAAAAACAAAGCCCACCTGGCCTGCCGAGGATTCAACCTCTTGGCCGATTTCAGATAGATGAGATTCTTGTGGTCCGTAAGCACCACAAATTGATGTCTAGCCCCCTCCAACCAATGTCTCCAGTGTTCAAATTCCCACTTCATAGCCAATAATTCCCGGTTCCCCACATCATAATTCCGCTCTTAAGGAGCAAACTTCCGAGATAAATAGGCACAGGGCTTAAGTTTACCTGAAGTAGCGTCTCGTTGAGACAGAACAGCCCTCGTTCCGATCTCTGAGGCATCGATCTCAACCTGAAATGGGCGAGACACATCAGGTTGCTGCAGGACTGGGTCAGAAGTGAATCGCCTTTTAAGCTCCTGGAAGGCCACAATCGCCTCTGGGGTCCAATGCTCAGCATCAGCTCCCTTCTTGGTCAAATCTGTCATAGGTTTCACAATGGCAGAAAAATTGGCTATAAATTTACGGTAAAAATTACCAAACCCCAAAAACTGCTGCAGGGATTTTAGAGAAGTCGGTTGCACCCAGTCGTAAATAGCCTGAACCTTAACTAGGTCCATTTCGATAGCGGAGGGAGACAAGATGAAGCCCAAACAAAAAGAGGAAAAACACCAAAAAAAAAAATAAAATCTTTCAGCAGACCTTTTTTTTTTTCTTCCTTCTTAAGAATACCCTTTAAATTTGTTGGCCGGATGTACTGTTATGATCCGGAACCATGGAAGACCACCATAAATCATTGGTAAAAGGTGACAAGAGCATTGGCAACTAATCTGGCCGCCATCCCCTTACTAACCATCAACACTAGAAGTAGCCGAGGGGTGAACTAACATCCTGTGCACCGCGAACCCAGCCGGAGAACTAGCTATACTAAAGGAAGGAAAGATGAATAACTCTCTGCCTCAGAAAATAGATAAAGAATAGCAAGCCCCCCACATTCAAAGACTGCAGTGATATAGGAAAACACAATACACAAATAGATGATAGGATTAGCAAAAGGTGAGGCCCTACTGACTAAATAGGACAGGATAGGAAAGGGACTGATGGTGGCCAGAGAAAAACCCTGCAAAAAATCCAAAAACCTGATAATACAAAAAGGCCCTCAGATCACTAGATCTGAACTCTGTCCTATACCAGGCGCTCTTGTCAAACCAATGAACAGAAAGCAGGAACCATTACAAATTCAAGATACAACAAAGACATGGACTAATAGGAGCAATACGCCAAACATAGCTGCAGGGAGCTTTCCAGCTAAGCAACTGAGAGGGAAGATCCCTGCATGCAAATAAACAGACAATAACACAAGCAAATGACAAACTCAGATAAGAGCAAAAAGAACCAAACAACAAATAAAGAGCAAAGCACTTATCTGGGGTAAATATGGTCTGGAGCAGGATGAAGCAGGCTGGTGAACAAAGAACAACTGACATCCGGCAAAGCCTGCTAGCAGGCCAGGGTTTACATAAGCAGAGAGTTAGCAATGGAAACGCCCATTGCTCAACACACCTGGTCTCTGTCCAAACCATTCCTGGCCACAAGAGGGAGCTTCACAGCTGCAAAACCATAACTGACATTCACAACACCCAACTAAGGTTATAACGCCTTTATTTCACTGAAAACATGGCCTCACAGCTGTAAAAAATGATGCCGGGTCACTATGACCCGAACACGACAAGTCTACAAATCGTCGTGTAGCTAAAAGTAAACACAAAAAAAAAATACTCATAGATAGGTCCCCCCAAATGAGGAAAAGTCAAGTAACCTCAAGTTTTAGAAACTTATAGAAAAATTTCTACAGGGACACAAAAAAATTGTCTACGGATCACTATGACCCAAACAGAACAGCAGGGTTAACATACAGTTGAAACGAGAAGTTTACATACATTCTCTATAAAGACACATCTGCATGTTTTCTCACTATCTGACATGAAATCAGAATAAACCTTTCCCGTTTTAGGTCAAATAGGAACCAAAATTATTTCTATTTGCCAAATGTCAGAATAATGAGAGAGAGAAAATGTTTAACACATTTTTATTACTTTCTGCAAAGTCAAAAGTTTACATACTGTATATTTCATTAGTATTTGGTACCATTGCTCTTAAACTGTATGACTTGGGTCAAACATTTTTAATATCCTTTCACAAGCTTCTCAGAATAATTGGTAGGAATTTAGCCCATTCCTCCTGACAGAATTAATGTAACTGAGCCACGTTTTTAGGTCGCCTTGCTTGCATCTGACTTCAGTTTTTCCCATAAAATTTCAATAGGACTGAGATCAAGGTTTTGTGATGGCCACTCTAAAACATTGACTTTGCTATCCTTAAGCCACTTTGTAACCAGTTTGACAGTATGCTTTGGGTCATTGTCCATTTGGAATACCCATTTCCACCCAAGCTTTAAGTTCCTGGCTGATATCTTGAGATGTTGCCTCAGTATTGCCACATAATCATCTTTCCTCATGATGCCATCTATTTTGTGAAGTGCACGAGTCCCTTCTGCAGCGAAATAACCCCGCATCATGATGATGCCACCCCTGTGTGTCACAGTTGGGATGGTGTTCTTAGGCTTCAAAGCTTCTTCCTTTTTCCTCCAGACATAAAAATGGTCATTATAGCCAAACAGCTCAATTTGTTTTGTCAGACCACAGGACATGTCTACAAAAATTAAGGTCTTTTTTCCTGTGTGTGTGGTGCCCCTGAGACTCGCCACAGAGTATTGCACCCAAATTTTAGTGTAATGCTAAACCCGGTTACTAAGGAGGTCCATCCCGATTTCACTACATTACACACTCAAATACATCAGGTTGCCCTGTTCCCACTGGCGACTGGGCTAGGGTCGGGTAATAAAGGGGTCGCCGACAGAGTGGCATTTACGGGATGCCCTCAAACAGGGGCCTCAGTCCCACTAGCTTAGGACCTAGGAGTGAGGAGGAGCAGCCAGCAGGGGGAGTCAGGAGCCAACACAACAGTTGGAAAGTTCTCCAGCAGGAGAGCAACGGAGCAGACGTGCCTCACAGGTACTCCGGTGGGAAGGAGGGAGAGTCCACACGGTTGCCGTGGGGAGAGTGCATTTGCTCCCCTCAGAACCGGCACCACACAGGGCAGCAGGACCCTAGGAAAGATCATACTTCACGTTGGTTTTCCAGAATCTGCCTGGACGGGGAAAGTTTCAAGCTTCCCTGATCCCACAGCGCCCGACAGCATAGTGCCACAGAGAATCTGGGGAGTCGCATCAAGCCGGACTCCATATCAGCACCGCGGCACTTGCATATAATGACGAGTACTACTCGTGAAAACCTGGGTCACCATGTAGCTTCAAGTCAGGGGATCTACAGACAGGCGCTATAAGGAGGCAACCCACCGAAGACCAAACCAGACTGATCTCTAAAGGAATTCGGGTTTGACGGAGCCCATCATTGCAAGTGACCGATATTACCTGGGTGAGCGGCACCGCACAAAAGTGAGTAAACAACCTGGAACCGCAGCCATAGACTGACTCTTTATTACCGGTACTGCCGCTCCACGCCGCCATTACTACTCCCCTCATCATCCTCCCTGGGGCCTGCTCCACCTCTGGGGAGCAATACCATCCCTAGCTGCTACTACCATCCACACCGGAGGACAGTGACAGCAGCGGCGGCCCGTTTCCTGGCCGCATACCACAGGTGGAGTCATGACATTCACCTCACTACTACCCCCATCATCTCTCCCCTGCCATCTTCTGTATGTACGCTTCGGGGCAACGGAGCTGGGCTAGGTCGCCGATGACCACGACAGTCGACGGCCCGGCGATGAGTAGGTTAAACACACCTGCCCCGTGGGACGCTACATGTGCATTTGCAAACATGCTGACATTTTTATGTTTCTTTTGAAGTAATGACTTCTTCCTTGCAGAGTGGCCTTTCAGCCCATGTTGATATACAGTACTCATTTCACTGTGGATAATGACACAATCTTACCAGCTCCCACCAGCATCTTCACAAGGTCTTTTTTCTTTGTTCTTGGGTTGATATGCACATGTCTGACCAAAGCAAATTCATCTCTGGTACACAGAACCCATCTCCTTCCTGAGCAGTATGATGGCTTGACATTTCCATCGTGTTTGTACTTTCGTATAATTGTTTATACAGATGAATGAGGCACCTTCAGGTATCTGGAAATTGCACCCAAGGATGAACCAGACTTGTGCAAGTCCACAATTCTCTTTTTGAGATCTTGGCTGATTTCGTTTGACTTTCCCATGATGCTACAAAAAGAAGCAGTGTGTGTTCAGGTGTGCATTAAAATACATCCACAGGTGTGTCTCTAATTTACTCAGATGTAGCCAATAAAACTATCAGAAGCATCAAAAAACATGATATCATCATATGGGCTGTCCCATATTGTTTAAAGGCATCGTATTCTTATGTATGTAACTTTTGACTTTGGACTGTGCAGAAAGTAATAAAAATGCCTTAAAACATGCTCTCACATTTTTCTGGCGTTTGGCAAATATAAATAATTTTGGTTTCTAATTAATCTAAAATGGGAAAGATTTATTCTGATTTCATGTTGGATAGAGAGAAAAATATACAGATGTGTTTTTTAGATAGTGTATGTAAACTTCTGGTTTCAACTGTACCATAGCATAACATAGATTAACATAGCACACTGTTATGTAGTAGTGTGTGTATTAGAGTGGTATCCTGTCTAACGAGTGGTGAACTGTAGTACTCTATGTTAATAGCACATCATCTTTAATGTTAACTATTTAATTTCTATTTTGTTAATAATAAATATAATTTTACACTTTTATCACGTATTTATTATTTATATAGGTGGCTTTTTAATCATACAGTTTGTATTTTTTTTTCTCCAAGCAGGAAAAGTCTGTACTCAGAACCAAGAGAAGTGTGGATCCAACCCGTACAACATGTCTTATCCATTTGAAGGCTGACTACTTATTTTTCAAAAGATTTGGAAACTTACAAGAAGCAATAGCTCAGGTATATACCAACTAGAAAAATCATGTAAAAGAGATAATTAAACTTCTTGCAAAGTTCTTTATAATCCTACTTTAACATTACATATTAAATGAGAAATACATTGAGTTGACTCACCAGAAAAGATATCATATTACTATACTATTTCAAAGAGAACATTCCTTGTAAACATCTACTGTATTTTTCGGACTATAAGACACACTTTTTTTCCCCCAAATGTTGGGGGAAGGGGGGGGGGTCCGTCTTATAGTCTGAATGTAGGGCTGCGGGGAATGAGGGTGCTGCAGTGTAGCGGGTCATCGGCGGCACGAGCAGGCTGAGCAGCCTGCCGTGACCACGTGGACCCGCTCATTTAATATGCACACCCATCATTCCGTCCATCATCTCTCAGCGCTGAAGCCGGCACTGACAGGTGGGTGGGATGATGGGCGGGGGATAAACAGCCGACCCGTGTAATCACCCCTGGCAACTACAGCCTGGAGTGATCATGTGCGGCTGTATTCACTGCCCCCCGCACATCATCATCAGCGCGGGGGGGCAGTGAATCAATATACATACTCACCGGCCACGATCCCTGCAGCACCGCGATGTCCTCCTGTCTGTGCCGGCGGCGGCTGTATGGACACTGGCAGGGCGCACAGCGATGACATCATCGCTGCGCGCATGTGTCCACACGCAGCCGCCGCCAGCACAGACAGGAGGACAGGGCGATGCTGCAGGGATCTTTGCCGGCTCCACTCAGCAGCACTGCTGCTGACACAGACGGGAGGAGGAGCGATGCTGCAGGGAGTGAGGTAAGGTGAGTATGAACATTTATTTTTTTTTATGTGCCACAGGATGCGGGCTGAATACCAGGATGGGGGTATATAGCAGGGTGGGGGTATATAGCAGGATAAGGGCATATAGCAGGATGGAGGTATATTATGAGCAGGATGGGGGTATATTATGAGCAGGATGGGGGTACATTATGAGCAGGATGTGGGTATATTATGAGCAGGATGGGGGTATATTATGAGCAGGATGGGGGTATATAGCAGGATGGGAGTATATGAGCAGGATGGGAGTGTATGAGCAGGATGGGAGTATATGAGCAGGATGCGGGTATATGAGCAGGATGGGAGTGTATGAGCAGGATGGGAGTATATGAGCAGGATGGGAGTATGTGAGCAGGATGGGAGTATATGAGCAGGATGGGGGTATATGAGCAGGATGGGGGTATATAGCAGGGTGGAGGTATATAGCAGGATGGGGTTATATAGCAGGATGGGGGTATATAGCAGGATGGGAGTATATGAGCCGGATGGGGGTATATGAGCAGGATTGGGGTATATAAGCAGTATGGGGGTATATAAGCAGGATGGGGGTATATGAGCAGAATGGGGGTATATAGCAGGATGGAGGTATATGCCAGGATAGGGTATATAGCACGATGCGGCCATATGCCAGTATATAGCAGGATGCGGCCATATGCCAGGATGATGGTATATAGCAGGATGTGGTGTTGTGAATGTTAGTTATGTTTTGGCTGCTGGGAGGCTCTCTCTGGTGGCCAGGAATGGTTTGGACTTGGACCAAGTGTGTTGTGCAGTGGGTGTTTCCTTTGCTAACTCTCTGCTTATTTAATCCTGGTCTGATTGCAGGCTGTTGCCGGATGTCAGTTGTTCTTTGTATCTCCAGCCTGCTTAATCCTGCTCTACACCACATCTTCCCCAGATAAGTGCTTGCTCTTTATTTATTGTCTGGTTCTTTTGCTTATCTGGGTTTGTCATTTGCTGTGGTTGGTTTCAGGTTATTTGCTTGTAGGGATTTTCCCCCTCAGTGGATTGTTGGGGAACTCCCTGCAGTTCTGTGTGGAGTATAGCTCCTTTGGGTCCATGTGTTTGTGACTTGTTGACTTTGTTATGATTCTTGTTTTCTGTTCATTGGTATGACAAGGGCACCTGGTATAGGACGGAGTTCAGATCTAGTGATCTGATGGCCTTTTTGTACTATCAGGAAGTTGGTATTTTGCAGGGTTTTTCTCTGGCCACCATCAGTTACTTTCCTGTCCTTTCCTATTTTAGTCAGCGGGGGCCTCACCTTTTGCTAATCCTGTCATCTATCTGTGTATTGTGTTTTTCCTATATCACCGCAGTCTTTGAATGTGGGGGGCTTGCTATTCTTGTCTATTTTCTGAGGCAGAGAGTTATTCATCTTTCCTACCTTTAGGATAGTTAGTTCTCCGGCTGGGTTTGCGGTGCACAGGTTGTTAGTTCACCCCTTGGCTACTTCTAGCTGTGATGGTTAGTAAGGGGATGGCGGCCAGATTAGTTGCCAATGCTCTTGTCACCTTTTGCCAATGATTTGTGGTGGTCTTTCATGGTTCCGGATCATAACAGTACATCCGGCCCACAAATTTAAAGGGTACTCTTAAGTAGGAAAAAAAAAAAAAAATCTGCTGAGAAAATGTTTGGTTTTTTTTGGTGTTTTTCCTCTTCTTCTTTGGGTTCTGTGGAAGATTTCTTTTGTCTAGCATGGATGAATTAGATGAGCGTGTTGCTCATCTTGATGCTAAGGTTCGTCGTATAGAGTCTTATCTTGCACAGACTCACCTTGCAGAGCCTAAGATTCCTGTTCCTGAATTTTTTTCGAGAGATAGGTCGAGATTTTTGAGCTTCAAAAATAATTGTAAATTATTTTTTGACCTGCGCCCTAAGTCCTCAGGGAATCCCGTACAGCAGGTTAAGATTGTCATCTCCTTGCTGCGTGGTGACCCTCAGGACTGGGCCTTCTCTTTAGCGTCTGATGATC
The DNA here is from genome assembly GCF_048569485.1 of Anomaloglossus baeobatrachus. Classification (NCBI taxonomy): domain Eukaryota; kingdom Metazoa; phylum Chordata; class Amphibia; order Anura; family Aromobatidae; genus Anomaloglossus; species Anomaloglossus baeobatrachus. Next base: position 399,974,436 of record NC_134353.1, on the reverse strand, counting down.
CGATTCTCAGTGATGTGGCCTCCTTTTTTCAGGCCTTGGGTTTATTATATGACGAACCCAATATTGTGGACCAAGCAGAAAAGGTCTTATTGTCCTTAACTCAGGGTTTGGATTCTGCAGAAATGTTGTCAGAAATTTCGAAAGTGGGCGGTCCTTACCAAATGGAATGATGATGCGCTTGCGGCTCTTTTTCGGAAGGTTATTGCCGATGCTGTGAAGGATGTAATGGTAGGATCTCCCGTGCCTTCTGGTCTTGATGCCTCTATGACCTTGGCCATTCAGATTGATAGGCGTTTACGTGAGCGCAGGAAGATACCTGCTGGTTTTGTGCCTGTGGAACAGCCTTTGGAGCCTATGGAGTGTGATAGGGTCCTTTCTAATGCTAGTCGGCAGGGGTTCAGACGGAAGAATAGACTGTGCTTCTATTGTGGAGACGCTTCTCATAACATCTCTGTTTGCCCTAAACGTGAAAGGAGATTGGCTACTTCTGTTACTGTGGGTTCTTTGCAACCAAAGTTTCTTTTGTCTGTCACATTGATTTGCTCCTTGTCTTCCTTTTCTGCATTTGCCTTTGTGGACTCAGGGGCAGCGCTCAATTTGATGGATTTTGGGTTTGCTAGGGATTGTGGTTTCCCCATGGTTCCTTTGCAAACTCCTATTCCTTTAAGGGGCATTGATGCTACCCCTTTGGCAGAACATAAACCCCAATTTTGGACCCAGGTGCCTATTAGAGTTGCACCAGTGCATCAGGAAACTTGTACATTTTTAGTATTGCATAATCTACAGGATACCTTGGTACTGGGATTTCCGTGGTTGCAGACCCATAATCCGGTTTTTGACTGGAGATCCTTGTCGATAGCTAGTTGGGGTTGTCAAGGTGTGCATCAGGACCTTTCCGTGTCATCCACGTCTGTTCCGGCAGTTGATGTTCCGGCCTTCTTGTCTGATTTCCGTGATGTATTTAATGACTAGGAATCTGATTCTCTGCCCCCACACCGGGACTGTGACTGTGCCATTGAGTTGGTGCCCGGTTGTAAATTTCCCAAGGGGCGGATTTTCAACTTGTCTGTGCCCGAACATGATGCCATGCGGTCATACATCAGGGAATCCTTGGAGAAGGGGCACATTCGGCCCTCATCTTCTCCTTTGGGTGCCGGCTTCTTCTTTGTTGCTAAGAAAGATGGTTCATTGAGGCCTTGCATTGATTACCGTCTTCCTAATAAAATTACGGTCAAATATCAGTACCCTTTGCCTCTGATGTCTGATCTGTTCTCTAGAGTGAAGAGTGCCAAATGGTTTACGAAACTGGATCTCAACGGTGCGTATAATCTCATCCGTATTAAGGAGGGTGATGAATGGAAGACGGTTTTTAATACTCCTGAGGGGCATTTTGAGTACCTAGTGATGCCTTTTGGGCTCACTAATGCACCCTCCGTCTTCCAGGCCTTCATGAATGATATTTTTCGGGACCTTATTGGTAAATTTTTGATTGTGTATTTGGATGACATCTTGATTTTTTCTGATGATTTGGACTCTCATGTTGGGTAAGTACGGGATGTTTTTCAGATACTTAAGGATAATGCACTGTACGTTAAGGGGTCAAAGTGCCTCTTTGGGGTGCAAAGGATTTCCTTTTTGGGCTTCATCCTGTCTACCTCCGCTATCGAAATGGACCCGGTTAAGGTTCAGGCTATTTACGACTGGGTGCAACCGACTTCTCTAAAATCCCTGCAGCGGTTTTTGGGGTTTGCTAATTTTTACCGTAAATTTATAGCCAATTTTTCTGCCATTGTCAAACCTCTGACAGATTTGACAAAGAAGGGAGCTGATGCTGAGCATTGGACCCCTGAGGCAATTGTGGCCTTCCAGGAGCTTAAAAGGCGATTCACTTCTGCCCCAGTTCTGCAGCAACCTGATGTGTCTCGCCCATTTCAAGTTGAGATTGATGCCTCAGAGATCAGAGCAGGTGCTGTTCTGTCTCAATGAGACGCTACTTTGGGTAAACTTAAGCCCTGTGCCTTTTTCTCTCGGAAGTATTCTCCTTCTGAACAGAATTATGATGTGGGGAACCAGGAATTATTGGCTATGAAGTGGGCATTTGAAGAGTGGAGGCATTGGTTGGAAGGGGCTAGGCATCAAGTTGTGGTGCTTACGGACCACAAGAATCTCATCTATCTGGAATCGGCCAAGAGGTTGAATCCTCGGCAGGCCAGGTGGGCTTTGTTTTTTACCCGGTTTAATTTTGTGGTCTCTTTTTTGCCGGGCACCAAGAATGTTAAGGTCGATGCCCTTTCCAGGAGTTTCTGCGCGGACTCTTTGGAGGTTGTCGAACCGTCTACTATCCTGAATGATGGTGTAGTTTTCTCGGCTATTTCGCCTGATCTGCGGTTGGCACTGGCGGAATTTCAGGGGGATAAACCTGAGAGATGTCCTACAGGGAAACTGTTTGTCCCAGACCAATGGAGAGACCGAGTTGTCTCTGAGGTTCATTGCTCTGTTTTGGCGGGTCATCCTGGCATTTTTGGTACTCTGGATCTTGTGAGACGCTCTTTTTGGTGGCCTTCCCTGTCCCGAGATGTCCGTCGTTTTGTGCAGTCGTGTGGAGTTTGTTCTAGGTCCAAGCCCTGTTGTTCACGTTCTAGTGGGCTATTATTGCCTTTGCCTGTACCTAAGAAACCTTGGATGCACATCTCTATGGATTTTATTTCAGAGCTTCCCGTCTCTCAGAAAATGACTGTGATTTGGGTGATCTGTGACAGATTCTCCAAGATGGTCCACTTGGTTCCCCTATCTAAATTGCCGTCTTCATCAGAGTTGGTGCCTTTGTTTTTCCAACATGTTGTTCGTTTGCATGGTATTCCCGAAAACATTGTTTCTGACAGAGGGGTGCAGTTTGTATCCAGGTTTTGGAGGATTTTTTGCACCAAATTGGGTGTTCAGCTGTCTTTCTCCTCGGCGTTTCATCCTCAGACCAACGGTCAGACTGAAAGGGCTAACCAGACCCTGGAGACCTATTTACGGTGTTTTGTTTCTGCGGATCAGGATGACTGGGTTTCGTTTTTGCCTTTGGCTGAATTTGCCCTTAACAATAGAGCTAGCTCTACCACGTTGGTGTCCTCCTTTTTCTGCAATTTTGGGTATCACCCTAGATTCCTCTCAGGGCAGCTTGAGGCATCTGACTGTCCGGAGGTGGATTCGGTGGTCAACAGAATGCAGCAGATATGGGGGCAGGTAGTGGATAAATTGTTTCAGTCCCAAGAAACTGCCCAAAAGTTTGCCAACCGGCGTCGGACTGTTGGTCCCCGGTTTAAAGTAGGGGACATGGTGTGGTTGTCCTCTAAAAATATTCCTATGAGAGTACCATCTCCTAAATTTAAGCCCAGATTTATTAGACCTTATAAGATTTCGGAGATTATTAACCCTGTATCTTTCCGTTTGACTCTGCCTGCGTCATTTAAGATTCACAATGTCTTCTATAAGTCCTTGTTGAAGAAACATGTGGAGCCAGCAGTTCCTGCAGCAGTGCCTCCTGACCCTGTTTTGGTACAAGGGGATCTGGAGTATGAGGATGAAAAAATTCTGGATTCCCGTCGCAGTAGGCGTCAGCTTCAGCACCTTGTGAAATGGAAGGGTTATGGGCAGGAGGATAACTCTTGGGTTGTGGCTTCTGACATTCATGCGGACAGGTTGGTTCGCGCCTTCCATCATGCTCATCCCAGGCGACCCGGTGGCGTGGGTGAGGGTTCGGTGACCCCTCCTCAATGGGGGGGTACTGTTGTGAATGTTAGTTATGTTTTGGCTGCTGGGAGACTCCCTCTGGTGGCCAGAAATGGTTTGGACTTGGACCAGGTGTGTTGTGCAGTGGGTGTTTCCTTTGCTAACTCTCTGCTTATTTAATCCTGGTCTGATTGCAGACTGTTGCCGGATGTCAGTTGTTCTTTGTATCTCCAGCCTGCTTAATCCTGCTCTACACCACATCTTCCCCAGATAAGTGCTTGCTCTTTATTTATTGTCTGGTTCTTTTGCTTATCTGGGTTTGTCATTTGCTGTGGTTGGTTTCAGGTTATTTGCTTGTAGGGATTTTCCCCCTCAGTGGATTGTTGGGAAACTCCCTGCAGTTCTGGGTGGAGTATAGCTCCTTTGGGTCCATGTGTTTGTGGCTTGTTGACTTTGTTATGATTCTTGTTTTCTGTTCATTGGTATGACAAGGGCACCTGGTATAGTGATCTGAGGGCCTTTTTGTACTATCAGGAAGTTGGTATTTTGCAGGGTTTTTCTCTGGCCACCATCAGTTCCTTTCCTGTCCTTTCCTATTTTAGTCAGCGGGGGCCTCACCTTTTGCTAATCCTGTCATCTATCTGTGTATTGTGTTTTTCCTATATCACCGCAGTCTTTGAATGTGGGGGGCTTGCTATTCTTGTCTATATTCTGAGGCAGAGAGTTATTCATCTTTCCTACCTTTAGGATAGTTAGTTCTCCGGCTGGGTTTGCGGTGCACAGGATGTTAGTTCACCCCTCGGCTACTTCTAGTTGTGATGGTTAGTAAGGGGATGGCGGCCAGATTAGTTGCCAATGCTCTTGTCACCTTTTGCCAATGATTTGTGGTGGTCTTCCATGGTTCCAGATCATAACAATGTGGGCTATACCAGGATGAGGGACATATACTGTATATACAAGGCAGGAGGATCATTACCAGGATGGGGTACCTTAGTAAAGAATTTGGGGACATTACCCCCATAACAGTGTCAGCAGCAGATCCTCGCCCCATAACAATGTGTCATGACCACATTTTTTGCTTAAAATTTTATTTTCCTATTTTCCGTCTCTAAAACCAGGGTGCGTCTTATGGTTCGGTGCGTCTTATAGTCCGAAAAATACGGTATCTTCTACCAATTAGATAAATGATAATTGCCAGTAAAGGTTACTGAGTCTTTCAAATTCAAATTTGCGAGATTTGCCACATTTTTTTCCGAAAATTTGATTTTCAGCAAATCAATTAACTACAAATCTCAAGTACTGCAAAGGCTCTAATTGCCCTGCAAATGTGATGTCTCATAGGGTTGCATGGAGCCCTTTTAATCTTTATCCCCTTTACGACCAAGGACCTGCTGGTACGTCCTTGGTCACCTCCCTCCAGTTACCGCGGGCTCTGGCGGTGAACCGGAGGCATTACCCACACATCTCTGCTGATCTGATTAGCAGAGATGTGTGGCTAACAGATGCAGGTGGATCAGAGATCCACCCGGCCTGGTTACTCCCTTAGATCGCTCAGTTAAAGACTGACAGCACAATTTAAATGGCTGTGGTAGGGAACTCAACGTTCTGCGCCACCATCGGTGGCCCCGGATCACGATGTGTTGCCATGGTAGTGCGGGATCAGCTGATAACCCCTGACACTGCAATGACTTACTTTCTGTGAGAGCCGACAGAGCGCCGGCACTCACAGGACATGAGCATTTCTGCTGATCAGAGCGACACTACTCTGCTCAGCAGAAATGCACAGGTGATCATACTGTGCAGTGATAAAGTCCCCTAGGGGGACTAGTAAATTAAATAAAACGTAAGAAAAAATGTTTTTAAAAATATGAAAAAATAGAAAAAAACTAAAAGTTCAAATCACCCCTTTTGCCCCATTTAAAATAAAGAGATAAAAAAATGCACATATTTGGTATCACCACGTTCAAAATATAAAATCAATCAATCTGACAGGTACATGGTACAAATTACTAACAACAAAATTACGTTGTTTGGTTGGTCCCCACAATAATCAAAATGCAATAAAAGGTGATCAAAATGTCACTTCTGCACATAAATGATATAATTAAAAACATCAGCTCAAGACAAAAAAATAAGCCATCACTGAGACCCAGATCCCAAAAAATTACAATGCTACAGGTCTCGGAAAATGGCGACAAAAGCGCTATTCATTTTTTTGATAAACTTATGAACCCCCAAGATAAAAGTAAAAGTATACATGTTTAGTATCAACGAACGCATACCAACATGAGGTGTCATACTGACAAGTCTGTTTTACCATGCATTGAATAAGATGAATAAAAGACCCCTAAAACAAGAGTGGAATGGCACTTTGTTTGAAACTTTACCGCAATTAGAATTTTATTCCAATTTTCCAGTACGCTATATGATAAAACAAATGATTTCATTCAAAACTGAAACTCGTCCCACAAAAACAAGCTTTTATATGGCTATATTGACAGAAAAATAAAAAAGTTATGGCTCTTGGAAGAAGGGGAGGAAAAAACTAAAATAAAAAACGGAAAATGGAAGGGGTTAATGCAAATTCAGCTGTAATAATGTTAGGGACTTAACTGTGAGTTTAATGGATAATAATAACCAAGGGTAATCAACAGCCTGATTAATAGCATACTGCACTAACAGACTTTTTATGTTTTTTAAAACGTAAAATGGTTTAAAAATTATACATATTTGTTGGCAGACTCTTGCTGTGCTGGTGTCTATACATACTCAGAGTACACAGAAGAAGCTAAGCAGTCATCCAAACATAATCACCATTACACAGTTACATACTTATATAGGTGGAAAAAAGACCTAGGTCCATCATGTTGAACCTTTCTGCACCATTATACTGTATATATTCTTTATCACTAAATTATATATAATCCACAATGCCATTTTTGATGAGGAAAGCATCCAATCTTTTTTTAACCCCTTTATGACCTGGCTATTTTCCATTTTTTCATTTTTGTTTTTTCCTTCCCTTTTTCCAAGAGCCATAACTTTTTTACTTTTCCACCAATATAGCCATATGAGGACTTGTATTTTGCAAGACGAGTTGTACTTTTGAATTAATCAATTAATTTTACCATATAGTGTAGTGAAAAATGGGAAAAAATTTCCAAGTGCGGTGAAAGTGCAAGTAACGTGCAACTCCAAACCTTTAAAAAAAAAAAAACCCAGTCCTTTTCCTGTTGTGAGGTCCCGAGTTTACTTCCATTAATGGATATGCAGCAATAGTATTACTCCATCCTAAGTGTATTACTTGACATTTCTCAGCATTAAACCTCATTTGCCAAGTACCTGTTCATTCTGACATCTTACCCAGATATTTTTATAAGGCCTAAAACACACTTCCGCAAAAAAAAGTCCGTGTGACACGGTCCGTTTTTCGGGTCCGTGTTCCGTTTTTTTGGGGCGTTTCTCCGGTACGTATGGCATCCGTGTGATGGCGTATGTGAGCCGTGTGTGCGTGTGGAATGTCCGTATTGACATAAAATACGTACGTGTGCTGTCCGTGTGCTGTCCGTTTTTACAGGTCCGCATTCTTACCCAATTAACGTTGTTAATCATTCATCATGAGATCCTGGTGTTGTTGTTTGCCTTCAATTGACCTGATAGATTGGAAACAAGTGTTTCAGATTTTTTGATGAAAAACGAACACGGACGATACGTGCTAACACGGACATACTCCGTGTGCGGTCCGTGCAGGCACGGGCCCATAGACTAAAGCGGGTCCGTGCCTGCGTGCTGCCGGCAAAAAACGGACATGTCGTCCGTGTAGAAAAGCGCACACACGTACTTACGACACGGACACACGTTCCGTGTGATTTTACGTGCGTGTGCCATCTACCATTGAATAACATGGGTCTCCGTGTGTACGTGTCTCCGGTACGTGCAAATACGTACCGCACACGTACAAAAAAAACGGATGTGTGTTGTGGGTCTAATATTGTACTATCAAGGTCAGTTTTTAATATACTACATAGTTTGGTGTTATCAGCAAAGACTGACACTTTACTATCAATCCCATCCACAAGGTCATTAATAAAGAGAGTAAAAAGAATCGGTCCTAACACAGATCCCTGTGGTACCCCACTACTAATTATAGCCTAATTAGATATTGTACCACTTACGACAACTCTTTGTTTCCTTTGGTTTAGCCAATTCTTTACTCAGTACATATAGTTTCCCTGTTTTTGGAGCTTTAGTATAAGGCTATTATGTGACACTGTATCAAATGCCAAAGTCCAAATAAATCACAGCTGCATTACCGATATCCAGTGCCCTTACATTCTCACAGAACCCCAACATGTTGGTTAGTCATGACTTATCTTTTATGAATCCATGCTGGTTTTCAGTTATTATATTATTTTCTGCAATATATTTATGGAGATCATTTCTTTTATAATGGCCTCAAAAGCTTTGCACACCACTGATGTCAGACATACCGGACGGTAGTTGCTTGGATGTACTTTTTTACCTATCTTAAATATTGGTACCACGTCAGCCATTCTCTAATCCTGAGGCACCCACCAACCCTGTTATAAGAGAGTCTAAGAAGATAAGATATAGGGGTCTGTCAATTACTGAGCTCAATTCCCTAAATATCCATGGATTTGGCCCGGGGGATTTGTCAGTGTTTAATTTACTCAGACACAGTTGTACTTCTTCTTGTGTTACGCCGGCTTCTCACTTGCGATTTTCTCGCAGTAGTGCGATGCGAGAAATTCACGCATTGCACTCAGACCCATGTTAAGCAATGAGGCAGCTCCCATCTGCTATTTTTTTCTCAGTCCAAATCGGACTGAGAAAAAAAACGCAGCATGCTGCGTTTTGGAGAGTTTCTCGCGCGAATCTCTCCAATGCAACTCTATGGGAGCGGGTAAATAAATGGATGTCACATGGACTGGCACTCACACCATCCTAGTGACATTAGTTTTTCTAAATACATTTATCGCATGTTTCACAAAACACTGGAAATGAGTGAGGTCTCACAATGTCGGTCAATCTCAATTTCTGTCAGTCGGTCTCTCCCTCTCGGTCTCTATTCTCTCTCTGTCGGTCGGTCTGGCTTTCTGTCAGTCTCTCTCTCTGTCCATGTCAGTCTATCCCTCCCCCCCTCTCTCATACTCACCGATCACCAGCGCAGCGCTGCACGGCTGTCACACTGCTCTGGCGGCTTCTCCTCTTTTGAAAATGCCGGCCGCTCATTATTCAATCTCGTATTCCCTGCTTTACCCGCCCACCGGCGCCTATGATTGGTTGCAGTCAGACACGCCCCCACAATGAGTGACAGCTGTCTCACTGTAACCAATCACAGCTGCCGGTGGGTGGGTCTATATCATGCAGTAGAGTAAATAAATAAATAATTAAAAAAAAATGGCGTGCGGTTCCCCCCAATTTTAATACCAGCCAGGGTAAAGCCACACGGCTGAAGGATAGTATTGTCAGGATGGGGAGCCCCACGTTATGGGGAGCCAACCACCCTAAGAATATCAGCCAGCAGCCGCCCAGAATAGCTGCATCCATTAGATGCGACAGTCCAGGGACTGTACCCGGCCATCCCGAATTGCCCTGGTGCGGTGGCAATCGAGGTAATAAGGAGTTAATGGCAGCAGCCCATATCTGCCTCTAAGTCCTAAATTAATCATGGCAGGCATCTCCCCGAGATACCTTCCATGATTAACCTGTAAGTTTAAGAAAATGAAGACATACACCAAAAAATCTTTTATTTGAAATAAATAACAAAAAAAAATGTACCGCCCCGCGGCCTCAGCTGCGGCTGCCGAGCCGCTCGGATCCGGGCTTGCGTGTCGGTGGCTCTCGCGCCTCCGGACCCAGGGATCACGTTGCTCTGGAAGGATGTAGTGGCGGTGCATGCAGGGGTTTGGGGTGGTTGTTTGGTAAAGTTTGTGACGCCATCCACGGGTTGTGGTGATCGTAGGATGGACACCACAGCTGCCGTTGACTAGGCCTCCTGGTGACGGTGTTATGCAGCTTGGTGTTAACCCCTCCGTGGGCAGGGGCGATGGTCCCGGGGGCCCATACGGGAAGGGATGCAGGCTGGGGTGCAGGGCGCAGGGTCGCGTGCAGTGCGGTACGGTGCCTGACGGCACTGGTGTACTCACTCTGACACAGGAAAAACTGAGTCTTTGGTAAACCAAACGGCAGGATGGACGGGGCCCACAGCCGGCTGCGGTGTTCTCCCTGGACGGGTTGGTGATGGCTGTCATTTCCCTGCACCTGTGTTATGTTGTGAATGACTCCAGTGCCTGGACACTGGTAGTCCGCTCCCCGGCGTGTAAGGGGGACGTAGGAGCCCGTTTGCCTGCAGGTGCTGGCCCTTTGGATCTCTTGCCTGTGGCGGTGGCACTTATCCGGGATGGTTGGGCTGTTGCCATCAGTCGGGACTTGGGTGGGAATGAACCCCTGAGGTCCAGACCGCAATCAGTAAATTTGACTATCAGGGCGGCTTATAGCCTAGTCGGGGTCTGAGTACCCTGCCTGGTGCTTGGCTCCAATCGGCTCCCCGGTTCGGTACCGCCCGACCCCGGTCCTACGGTTCCACCGACCGTGCGCTAACTCCTGCAGATGGCCACCACCATCTGCTGACCTTGCTGGAGGTGCCTGGGCTCTGACCCAGACACCTAGACAGTCCGTGGTAGGCCTGATCCCAGGTCTGCCCATGCGTGTCTCTCCTCTCCACTCCACTCTACTGTCCACTACTGTACACTGTCATTGTTTTCCCGCCTCCAGGCCTGTGAACTCCTCAGTGTGCGGAGTCAACCGCCTGGCTCCGCAACACCTGGTGTGGACATCAGACCCTGGAGGGTGGTTCTGTTTGACTGTTGTCACCTGTCCGGGGAAGGGGTGTGTGTAGTGTTATGTCTGTGACTACCTGGCTAGTCCAGGGCGTCACAAAAACAACCCTCTTTCACCCTCGACGCTGTCAGCTCAGCTACATCGGAAGCTGACAGAGAGCGGTCACAGACCACGTCCGCTCTCTGTGAGCTCCCCGCAGCGACTGAAATGAGTCGCGCTATCAGCGATGACGTCACTCACGTTACCCGCGGCCACAGATCTCAGCTGAAGTACTTCTGCTGTGGCTGCGGGTGACCTCAGTGATGGCACCGCTGATCGCGCGGCTCACTGCGGTAACTCATGGACTTTGTGGTCACCGTCGAGACCTTCACCGGTGACCGAAAATCAGGGGGCATGCCACACAGACAGAGCCGCAGGATGACAATGAAGTCGGGTGAAGTTCATCCTACTTCATTCTGATCGTGTGGCTCTGTCTGTGCTGTCAGCGGACATTCAGCTCTGCTACATGGCTCTGTCTATGTCTGCTGTCAGCGGCCATGTAGCAGAGCTGAAAAGCAGATGACATAGTAAAAACGGATCCCATACGCATCAAACATGCATTGCACACGCACTGCAATCATGAGAAAAATCCCAGGATCGCAGTGCAGTTGCATTGCACACTGATCTTAACGTGAACTAAAATCGTCCGACTTTTTATCATGCAACTCGGACCAATTTTACATGCATAAGTGTGATTCCAGCCTTAGTTATATTAGATGCTGGACTTTGATTTTTGCCTTGCTGAATGATCGCTGGAACAGTCTGTTCATTGTTGAATATGGATAACAAGTGCATGTTTAATATCTCAGCCTTAGCTTTGTCCTCTATATATTTTGTTCTCATCTTTTAGCTAGACAATGCTATCCATTTTTTTATTTTTGACATTAATTTATTTTTAACATTTTTTTTATTTATTTTAATGTCATCGGTGATTTGTCTTTCAGTAGCTATCTTTGCTATCTTGATTTCTTTTTCTTTCCAGCTGCCTTGGCAAATTAGAGCTGCGTCCCGACTTACTCATCCCTCTCCTCACTTACTCTGTAGCTCCTCCTTCTTAGGGGGGCAGCATCTCTCTGCATGAACATAAATTATAGGAACAAATTCACTTCTCTGGTCTCCCCAAGACTGAAATTTTCTAGTTCACAGGCAGCATCTTTAACAATAAGCCACATCCCATACTGAAGAAGATGGGAGAATTTAGTATACTTGAGCTGTACTGCAGACAGGGAACCAGGAAGCAGATTATACTGGTACATAGAGATACATTTAAACATTGCAGTGTATTTTTATGGATCTGTATTCTAGAGGTGAAGAATAATTCTGAATTTTTTGTTCCGGTAAAACTGCTAAAAAAAATGAGAAACAATTACAAAAATATTACTTTTTGTATTTCTACGAGACTCAAACTAACAACCTACTGCATTGCAAGCAGGACCTAAAGCTATAAGCCCTGTGGATGTCACTAGGTGGATTTTGTAATCTTCAAGCTGCAATGCAGGCTCTGACTCTAGAGGCAGATTATACTGGTACATAGAAATACATTGTACAGAGCAGTTTATTTCTGTTACTGTTTTACAGAGGAAGAATAAAAAAAAACTAATTTAAAAAAGTACTATAATTACATCTTTAATGCACTTAAAAAAACTAACTAAATAAATAATAATAATAAATCACAAATAAGCAAATAACATGGACATATTTGGTGTCCCTGTAATCATAACGACTGTCACAACACAGCAATCAGTTTATTTACAGTGATCCGCAAATGGAGTAAAACATGGCGTGATTAATTATTTTCCTCTATTAAATGCATTAAAAAATGTAATAAAAATATAATGCTGAGGCCGTGTTCACGTAGCATATATGCTGCATTTTTTCTGCTGCTTTTTTCTAAACTTTTTCTGCAGGTGTCCACAACATACAATGCAATAACAATCTTCTCTGATTATTGCATGTTTGCGGAGTTTCTTTTATGCATTTTTCCCTTTTATTTGATGCATTGTCAAGCCACATTTTTAATGCTTTTTAATACTACAGAAAAGCTTTGACTGTTAAAAAATGCAATATCATTGGTTTTTTTTTTACTGACTGCATAGAAATTTGTAGAGGAAAAAAGCACCAAAACTGCACAGTACAAAAGCTTCTATTAGATGCATTGAGGGCAGAGATCTAATGAAATCACATCCGCGTTCTTTGAACATTTAGGCTGTGTTCACATGTGGCGTAAATACTGCGTTTTTTCGACTGCTTTTTTTGCACAGCAATTCTGCTGCGTTTAACTGTCCAAAGTGGATGTGATTTCATGAAAACGTCACCAACTGTGTTTCTAAAGACGTCTTTGAACTGTGCGGTTTTGGTGCTTTTTTTTCTCCAGCGGCTTCTACTTGGAGCCTAAAAAAATGCATGTGTCGTGGGCGGGGAGGAGGGTGTCAGCTACACTACGCTCAGCCCCCTTCTGCTCGGGTCCGGCGGCCGCTGCTCAGTGGTGGCTCGAGCCGTAGGCCGGATCCCGGGGGTTTCTCGAGCGGCACTCCTCGCCCGTGAGTGAAAGGGGTTGGTTTGTTGGGGGGATGATTATTGTCCGTGACGCCACCCACGGTTGTGGTGATTTCACCACCGCTGCTCAATACGGGGATCCCGGGGATGGTGATGCAGAGCAGCCAGGTGTTGTGTTGCCCCTCCGTGGGCAGGGGTTGGTGATCCCGGGGCCCGGTGATGGTTTGTGAGGTGCGGGGCCTGGTGGGCGCAGGGACGCGGGGCAGCGCTGTGCCTTGCGGCACTGTGGTACTCACTCAGCCTGAGACGTGGACACAGTTTGTACGGTAAACCAAACAGCTGGTAGGACGGTCCCACAGACGGCTGCACCTGCACTCCCGGTAGGTGACGGTGATGTCCCTCTTCCTTGCACCTATGGTTGACTTGTGGTAGCGGTGGATTCCCTCCGGTTACCCGCTCCCCGGCTTCAATCTGGGCCGGAGGAGCCCTACACTTTGCCCGCAGGCGCTGGCCCTGAGAAACTGGTGCCGTGGCGGTGGCGGTGTCTCTCCGGTTCGGGTTGGGCTGTTGCCTTCAATCGGGACTTGGTTGTTGGGGGAGCTACGTCCCCTTCACTGACGGATTCGGCAAATTTGGTGACTCCTAGCCTTGCCGGGGTCCGAGAGGCCCCTGCCCTGGTGCTGACTGTCCTTCGGAACACTGCTCCAGACCACCGGGCACACAGCCAACGGGGTCCTTCCAGGAACTTCCAAACGGTCCCCCTCCAGACAGTCACCACCGTCGCTGACCTTGCTGATCTGGCCCTACACAAAGCTGGACCCTTCAGGCTTTCCTTCCTTCTTGTCACCTCACTTGCTTTCCTCCTTTTCCACTTTTCTTCCTGCACTTTCACTTAGCTGTTTACTTTAGCCCTGTCTAGGCTACTCCTCCACTCCTTCCACTTCCTCCTCCCTGACTAGACTGCCTGGTTTCTCCCGCCTCCAGAGCTGTGACCTCCTTGGTGGGCGGAGCCAACCGCCTGGCCCACCCCCTGGTGTGAATCATCAGCCTCTGGAGGAAGGCAACAAGGATTTGTAGTTTAGCTGTGATGTGCCTACCTGGAGTGTGGGGTGTGGTGGTGTTGTGACCTGTGACCCCTGGCTTGCCCAGGGCGTCACATTCCCCCTTAGCAAAATGCAGACCATCCGCGGGCTGCCGTCCTACACCGGTTTTATTTTTCTGAAAAAGATAACATTTGGAAATGAACATATATACATTTTTAATCATAACTCTTCCCAAGACGGGAGGCACATTTACTTTACTTTACTTTACGTTACAACGGTTTATGGTTACGGTTTCCGCTCTCTCCCACCCAAGCAACCTGGCCCTGATGCTGCCCCTAAAGCCCAGGCAGCACCCCTTGACCCACAGTCCAGCACAAGTTACCCGAGCGGGATCTGTCCTTCCCCTCCAGAGGGTAGCCACCGGTTCCTTTGGTGGCTGGGCCCTAGCCTGCTCTGCTCAGGGCCCTCCCTCCAACCTGCCTCTCCGGAGGCGGCACTGCGGAAAATGGTAACGGTAACCAACATATTTACAAGCCACTTAACGTTTGTGGTGCCCTGCAAGTTCACGGGCTTGTCCATAAGGAGTCCCTTATGCAACTTTTAAACGGTCCCCTCGGGGACAACGGTGCCGGCTCCGGCCGGTCCAATCACTACAGACAATCAGGTAACTTCTTCTTGGATCAATCATTTTTCAAAGCTTTCAAACAAAAACAAACTGGTGGTCCCAACGGGGACGGTGCAACGGGCATCCACTGCCCTACTCCGGTCCCTCTGCTGCTTCATCCAAGGGAGGGGGTGCAGAGCTCACCCTGCTCTCGTTGCTGCCCCTGAGCTTCACATCCAGGGCAAACCACCCCCTCTCTCCGCAGTGTCGGGTGTACCGCACCATGTCCCCCGGCATGAGGTTACGGCCAGGATGCTCCTCGGGCAGATGGGCATTCACATCCCGCCGGGCTACAAACACTTCGGCCTCCAGGCCCGGTTCATATATAAATCCGTAGCCCCGGCGGACATCAAACCGCCTCACCTGCCCCTCGTACAACGGGCCCCGGACACGGAAGGTCGCTTGCCGAAGATTTTCTTTCTCCCGAATGGCTCGGGCCACCAGCTCGGCTTTCCTTCTCTCCCTCTCCGCGATCTCCAGGCCCAGCGATGTCGGCTGCCTATCCCAATACGGCGCTGCTGCCAGCGCCGGCGCACGGGTCGGGCCCCGCGGGACATCCAGAACGTTACCCACTGTCAGGAAGGTGGGCGGCGTATCCCGCGGTGTCGTGGCCTTGGGCGCTGCCTTGCAGCAACAACCCGGCGCCACCTCAGCCGAGGTGTGGGGGATGGGCATAGGGGCTTTCCGCTGCTGGGCCTTCGGCTCGGAGCGGGCCATCAGCTCCGGCTCGGGAAACTGCTCGGGGACTGTCTCTGGCACAATCTTCGGGGCCTTCCATGGCAACACCTCCGGTTTGCTATGGGCTCCGGCTACAGGTCGGTCCGCTGGGGCGGACGGGCTGGGTATCGCTACCGGTTGCGGTGGTAGCGGGCCTAGTGGCGGGGTCATGGCCCCCGAAACAGGTGGCGAGGGAGGCAACGGGGGGAGAGGGCTTGGACCGGGTCCCTCAGCCGCAGCGACCGGTCCCTCCGGGACATAGGGGCGTGGGTCACTCACCCTCCCTTCCTCCGCTTCCGCCTCGCGTCTCCGCACGGTGGCTATAACGTCCGCCATGTCGGTCTCCCACTCCTCCAAGAGGAGCTGCATCTTGACCTGCAGCTGTAGATGGAGCTGCGCGGTCCGGATTTCTACCCACGCGGCGGTTCCCGGCGCGGGGGCCACGGTGTTTCGGGACGGCATCCACATGGTGTCTTTCTCTCTTTCTTCCAGGAACGGTATGTTTGCAGGGTCCTGGCGTCCCTGCCTTTATAGCTG
This sequence comes from Anomaloglossus baeobatrachus, assembly GCF_048569485.1. Lineage (NCBI taxonomy): Eukaryota > Metazoa > Chordata > Amphibia > Anura > Aromobatidae > Anomaloglossus > Anomaloglossus baeobatrachus. The sequence continues at coordinate 399,958,359 of NC_134353.1, read as the reverse complement.
CAGCTACATGCGTCCAGCCGCCATCGTGTCCCCCTTAGCTCTTTCCGGCCCCTCCTCTCTCGGGGCGGGGTTTTGGCCTTCGCGCCTCTACTGCTCGAGAAGACGCTCGAGCGGGAACTTTTCGCGCCAAAGATGGCGGCTTCTGAAATTTTTCTGCCGGACACCTCCGGCGGTAACAAGGCGCACCTCTACCAAACGGCAGAGCGGTAAGATCCTGTTCGTGACGCCAAGTTGTCGCGGGCGGGGAGGAGGGTGTCAGCTACACTACGCTCACCCCCTTCTCCTCGGGTCCGGCGGCCGCTGCTCAGTGGTGGCTCGAGCCGTAGGCCGGATCCCGGGGGTTTCTCGAGCGGCACTCCTCGCCCGTGAGTGAAAGGGGGTTGTTGGGTGTGGGAATTGTTTATTGTCCGTGACGCCACCCACGGTTGTGGTGATTTCACCACCGCTGCTCTATACGGGGATCCCGGGGATGGTGATGCGGAGCAGCCAGGTGTTGTGTTGCCCCTCCGTGTGTAGGGGTTGGTGATCCCGGGGCCCGGTGATGGTGAGGGAGGTGCAGGGCCTGGTGGGCGCAGGGACGCGGGGGCAGCGCTCTCCCGCCTCCAGAGCTGTGACCTCCTTGGTGGGCGGAGCCAACCGCCTGGCCCACCCCCTGGTGTGAATCATCAGCCTCTGGAGGAAGGCAACAAGGATTTGTAGTTTAGCAGTGATGTGCCTACCTGGAGTGTGGGGTGTGGTGGTGTTGTGACCTGTGACCCCTGGCTTGCCCAGGGCGTCACACATGCAAAAGACTGCAGTTATTTTTTGAACTGCGGAATCAAAGCTTTTTTGTACTAGAAAAATCACATTAAAAATGAGACTTCATATCTGCACCAAAAACGCATGAGATAATGGGGAAAGGCATAAAAAAATGCAACAAAAATGCTATAACCAGAGAGGGTTGTTAATATGTAGTTTGGTCCGGACACCTGCCTAAAACACAAAACAGAGTATTTATTCTATGTGTGAACACATCCTTACAGACAAAAAAAAACAGTATATCATATAGTGAAGCTACATCAAGATCAGAAAGTTCTGGCTGTTTAAACTATGAATGAATGAACAAAAATAAATCCACAAGTTCCAAATAGTAGGATGCATAGATGACATCGCACAATTAAGCAAAACCGCAGGAGAGCAAGGTGAAACAGTCCCTGATTTCCCCAAAAAGTCATGGAGAAAGCATGTTGCCTAAGGATAGGGGCGTAACTACTGCGACTGTGACTGGGCCCCACAGGATTATGGGCCCGGCACCTGCCCTACAGAGAAGCAGCAGGCTCCTCTATGAGAGAGGAGCTGCAGTGTTCAGTGGCAGACCACACTGCTGCTATGGGGCCTGTGAGTCAGGGGGGCCAGCTCCAGTGGCGGCATCGGGCCCCCCAGCCCTCGGGTCCTTGCCCATCATCGCACAAAGTAATGATGAAGGATGGAGCAGAGTGCTTTGCTTCATCTGTCGCGGGCGGGGAGGAGGGTGTCAGCACACTACGCTCACCCCTTCTGCTCGGGTCCGGCGGCTGCTGCTCAGTGGTGGCTCGAGCGGTGGGCCGGATCCCGGGGGTTTCTCGAGCGGCACTCCTCGCCCGTGAGTGAAAGGGGGTTGTTGGGTGTGGGAATTGTTTATTGTCCGTGACGCCACCCACGGTTGTGGTGATTTCACCACCGCTGCTCTATACGGGGATCCCGGGGATGGTGATGCGGAGCAGCCAGGTGTTGTGTTGCCCCTCCGTGGGTAGGGGTTGGTGATCCCGGGGCCCGGTGATGGTGAGGGAGGTGCAGGGCCTGGTGGGCGCAGGGACGTGGGGGTAGCGCTGTGCCTTGCGGCACTGTGGTACTCACTCAGCCTGAGACGTTGACACAGTTTTTACGGTAAACCAAACGGCTGGATAGACGGTCCCACGGACAGCTGCACTTGCTCTCCCAGTAGGTGACGGTGATGTCCCTCTTCCTTGCACCTTTGGTTACTTGTTGGTTGCGATGGGTCCCCACCGGTAACTCGCTCCCCGGCTTCAAGCTGGACCGGAGGAGCTCTACTCTTTGCCCGCAGGCGCTGGCCCTAAGAAACTGGTGCCTTGGCGGTGGCGGTGTCTCTTCTACTCTGGTTGGGCTGTTGCCTTCAATCGGGACTTGGTTGTTGGGGGATCTACGTTCCCTTCACTGATGAATTTGGCAAATTATGGCGACTCCTAGCCTTGCCGGGGTCCGAGAGGCCCCTGCCCTGGTGCTGACTGTCCTTTCGGAACACTGCTCCAGACCGCCGGGCACACAGCCTCCGGGGTCCTTCCAGGAACTTCCAAACGGTCTCCCTCCAGACAGTCACCGCCGTTGCTGACCTTGCTGACCTGTCCTGCACACAGCTGGACTACTTCAGGCTTTCTCTCTGTCACCACTCTTGCTTTCCTCCTTGTGTGGGGTGTGGTGGTGTTGTGACCTGTGACCCCTGGCTTGCCCAGGGCGACACATTCCCCCTTAGCAAAATGCAGACCGTCCGCGGGCTGCCGTCCAACACCGGTTTTATTTTTCTGTAAAAGATAACATGGTAAAGTAATAACATATGTACATTTTTAATAACTCTTCCCTTAACGAGAGGCACATCTCTTAAACGTTGCATAACGGTTCACGGTTACGGTTTTCCGCTCTCTCCCACCCAAGCAACCTGGCCCTGATGCTGCCCCTAAAACCCAGGCAGCACCCCTTGACCCACAGTCCAGCACACGGTACCCGAGCGGGATCTGTCCTTCCCTCCAGAGGGTAACCACCGGTTCCTTTGGTGGCTGGGCCCCAGCCTGCTCCGCCGAGGGCCCTCCCTCCAACCTGCCTCTCCGGAGGCGGCATTGCGGAAAACGGTAACGGCAAACAACTTATTTACAAGCCACTTAACGTTTGTGGTTGCCCTGCAAGTTCACGGGCTTGTCCATGGAAAGTCCTCCATGCAAAACTTTTTTAAACGGTCCCCACTGGGACAACGGTGCCGGCTCCAGCCGGTTGCAAATCACAAAGCAAATCAGGTGAGGTACTCGGTATCATTTTCATCATTCCCAACTTGGTTGTTGGGGGATCTACGTCCCCTTCACTGACGGATTTGGCAAATTATGGCGACTCCTAGCCTTGCCGGGGTCCGAGAGGCCCCTGCCCTGGTGCTGACTGTCCTTCGGAACACTGCTCCAGACCGCCGGACACACAGCCTCCGGGGTCCTTCCAGGAACTTCCAAACGGTCCCCCTCCAGACAGTCACCGCCGTTGCTGACCTTGCTGACCTGTCCTGCACACAGCTGGACTACTTCAGGCTTTCTCTCTGTCACCACTCTTGCTTTCCTCCTTTACACTTTACTTCACTTCCACTTTCACTTCCTTAGCTCATCTTAGCTGTTTACTCCTTCACTCCCCTAACTAAACTGCCTGGTTCTTCCCGCCTCCAGAGCTGTGAACTCCTCGGTGGGCGGAGCCAACCGCCTGGCCCACCCCCTGGTGTGAATCATCAGCCTCTGGAGGAAGGCAACAAGGATTTTTGGTTAGCTTTGGTGTTCCTAACTGGGATGTAGGGTGTGGTGGTGTGTGACCTGTGTCCCCTGGCTTGCCCAGGGCGACACACATCCTTCATCATTTTACCCCTGTGCCTGTGCTCTATGTCTCAGTGCAGCAGAGCACGGTGACGTCACTACTGCGCAACTTTTCTGCTGAGACTACAGAGCGCAGAGCAGTGGACCGGTGGACGCACTGATCGGAGCAGTGGGGGAACAAGGAGAGGTGAGGACTTGTTTTTTTTTTGTTTTTTTTTTAAATCATTCAGTACACGGTGGCCAGAGGCCTATGGGGGTGCATTAACCAGTATGGGGGCTGCATTATACAATATGAAGGACACCATATACATGGACTATGGGGGTGCATTATAATACATGGAGGACTATGGAGGTGCATTAAATGGTATAGGGGCCTGCATAATACAATATGAAGGACTATGGGGCTGTATCTGCATGCACCTTTTTGAATTTCTTTTAATGTGTCATCCTGGTTGATGACAGGTAAATATTTGGAAATTATTTTCACTATGTCATTATATTATATGCTTAAGGGTAGACCTGCCCAGAGATTAGGTAGGGAGCACCTCCTGGATTGTGAGCAGCAAAGGCAAGAGAACTTAATTTCGTTACAGCCAGCACTGAATAGAAGCTGACAGACTTCAAGATGGTAGCGGCTAGTAGGAAATGGCCATATGGGTCTTGGCTAGAGATGAGCGATCCGGTCGCGGTTCGGCTCGAGCTTGGTTCGCCGAACGGAGGTCTCGTTCGAGTTCGGTTCGGCAAACCCATAGGAAAACAATGGGAGGCAATCACAAACACATAAAAACACATTATAAATGTACACATACAGTTAATAAACATTGCCATAACACTTACCGGTCCCCGCGATGCGTCCTGCACTCTGTCTCCTGCCGCTATTCCATCCGATGATCGCTGAATCCTCCTGGTAACCAGCACTGCCAGCAGTGATGCAGGACCTATCGTGATGTCAAAATAGCCATGTGACCAGTCACGTGTCTGTTATCTCATTGGCTACAGACTGGTCACATGACTATGACGTGTCATGTAGGACCTGCGAGTGCATCTCTCCAGTATGCGGTGATCATTTCTGTATCGCCGTGTACAGGGGACATGCTCTGGCACGCGGTCGGGTTCCCAGTCTGCTTCCCCTTTCCGTTATAAACCGGCTGCCACACCCGGTCGATAACGGAGATCACCGTTGCTATAGCAACGTGCTTGTCAGTGGTGACGTCACCGCTCACAAGCAGCAGCTCGGGGAATAGCACCGCCTTCTTCCTATGCAGCGCTGATTTAGCAGAGCTGCATGTGTTGAAGGAGAAAGAAGACAGAAGAGCCGGATCGTGGAGGGATGCGAGGGAGTAATAAACATGGAGTCTCTAATGTGTCTGTGTATTTATTTCTATTAAAGTATTTTTTCTCTGTGTGGTGTCTTTTTTTAACCCTTTATTGGAGATTCTTAATGGCTGGTGTTGTGAATGTTAGTTATGTTTTGGCTGCTGGGTGGCTCCCTCTGGTGGCCAGGAATGGTTTGGACAGAGACCAGGTGTGTTGTGCAATGGGCTTCCTTTGCTAACTCTCTGCTTATTTAAATCCTGGTCTTATAGCAGGCTTTGCCGGATGTCAGTTTTTCTTTGTATCACCAGCCTGCTTCATTCTGCTCCATACCACATCTACCCCAGATAAATGCTTGCTCTTTATTTATTGTTTGGTTCTTTTGCTCTTATCTGGGTTTGTCTTTTGCTGTGGTTGTTTTCAGCTTATTTGCATGCAGGGATTTTCCCCCTCAGTTGCTTGGCTGGGGAACTCCCTGCAGTTCTGTTTGGAGTATAGCTCCTTTAAGTCCATGTATTTGTGGCTTGTTGAATTTGTTATGATTCTTGTTTTCTGTTCATTGGTATGACAAGAGCACCTGGTATAGGACGGAGTTCAGATCGTGCGATCTGAGGGCCTTTTGGTACTATCAGGAATTTGGAATTTTGTAGGGTTTTTCTCTGGTCACCATCAGCCCCTTTCCTGTCCTTTCCTATTTTAGTCAGTGGGGGCCTCACCTTTTGCTAATCCTGTCATCTATCTGCGTATTGTGTTTTTCCTATATCACCGCAGTCTTTGAATGTGGGGGGCTTGCTATTCTTGTCTATTTTCTGAGGCAGAGAGTTATTCATCTTTCCTTCCTTTAGGATAGCTAGTTCTCCGGCTGGGTCCACGGTGCACAGGATGTTAGTTCACCCCTCGGCTACTTCTAGTTGTGATGGTTAGTAAGGGATGGTGGCCAGATTAGATGCCAATGCTCTTGTCACCTTTTACCAATGATTTGTGGTGATCTTCCATGGTTCCGGATCATAAGAGGCTGGGTCAAACTTGCCTGACATTAAGAATCTCTGGCTTAATACTAGCTAGTAAAACAAAGCCAGTATTAACCCTTATTACCCAGCAAGCCACCGTCACCAGGGCTGTTGGAAGAGTTGGATACAGCACCAGATGATGGTGCTTCTATGAATGCACCATTTTCTGGGGCGGCTGCGGATTGCAATTAGAAGCAGAGGCGCCCAGAAACCTCGGGCTAACCTGTGCTGCGGATTCCAATCCCCAGCTGCCTTGTTGTACCCGGCTGGACACAAAAATATGGCGAAGCCCACGTCATTTGTTGTTTAATCATTTCATGAAATAAGTGAAATAATTAAAAAAAACGGGCTTACCTATATTTTTAGTTCCCAGTCGGGTACAAATAGGCAGCTGGGGGTTGGGGGGCAGCCCGTAGCTACCTGGTGCACCTGGCTAGCATACAAAAATATGGCAAAGCCCACGTAATTTTTTTGGTGGGCAAAAACCTCCTGCATACAGTCCTGGATGGAGTATGCTGAGCCTTGTAGTTCTTCAGCTGCTGTCTGATTTCCTGCATACACTAGTGAATGGAGCATGCTGAGCCTTTCCGTCCTGCAGCTGCTGTCTGCTCTCCTCCATACAGACAGACAGCAGCTGCAGAACTACAAGGCTCAGCATACTCCATCCAGGACTGTATGCAGGACTTTTTGCCCCCCCCAAAACAATATTTGGGCTTCGCCATATTTTTGTATGCTAGCCAGGTACAGCAGGCACCTATGGGCTGCCCCCAACCCCCAGCTACCTATTTGTACCCAGCTGGGAACCAAAAATATAGGGAAGCCTTTTTTTTATTATTTCATGAAATAATTAAAAAACAAATGACATGCGCTTCGCCATATTTTTGTGTCCAGCCAGGTACAACTAGGCAGCTGGGTATTGGAATCCACTGCACAGGTTGGCCTGAGCTTTCTGGGCCCCTCTGCTGCGAATTGCAGTCCGCAGCCGCCCCAGAAAATGGCGCTTTCATAGAAGTGCCATCATCTGGCGCTGTATCCAACTCTTCCAGCTGCCCTGGTGACGGGTGTCTTGCTGGGTAATAATGGGGTTAGGGCTAGCTGTATATTATCAACTGGCCCTAAGCCCGAAATTCATGGAGGCACGCCAATATTAGACATGGCCACCATGAATTTCTAGTACCGATAAAAAGAACTACAACACACAGAAAAATATTTTTATTATAAATAAAACACAACACAATTAGTGACTCCATCTTTATTGAAATAAAGAACACCCCTCTGCAGTAATCCTGGGTCAAGGGTCCCGCGCCATCCAATCCGGATCCAATATCATCTGATCGGTTTTCTGGAAGGCAAAGCGATCAGATGATGTGTCAGGTTCAAGGGCCTGATTCACATGACACAGCAGCTGATTGTATAAATGGCTTTTATACAATCAGCTGATGCATCAGTGCAAAAAAACAAACTACACACTTCAGTGCAGACTCCTGTCCGACAGCATCAGCTAATAGTTTAGCCGGCCGGGCGGTAAAAAGCCGGCCTCACCGCTCGACTTATAGTGTCAGCTGATTCCGTCAGGTGACCACATCAGCTGATCATCGCCAGGTCTGAGAGAGAGAGAGAGAAAAAAGCTAGAGAGAGAAAGAGAAAGAAGAGAAAGAGAGAAGAAAGAGAGAGAAAGGAGAGAGAGAAAAAAAAGAGGAGAAAGAAGAGAAAGAAGAGAAAGCAGAGAAAGAAGAGAAAGTAGAGAAAGAAAGGAGAGAGGGAAAGGAGAGAGGGAAAGGAGAGAGAGAGAAAGGAGAGAAAGAAAGGAGAGATAGGAGAGAGAGAGTAAGGAGAGAGAGAGAGAGAGAAAGGAGAGAAAGGAGAGAGAGAGAGAGAGAGAGGAGAAAGAAGAGAAAGAAGAGAAAGTAGAGAAAAAAGAGAAAGTAGAGAAAGAAGAGAAAGAAAAGAGAGAGGGAAAGGAGAGAGAGAAAGGAGAGAGAGAGAAAGGAGAGAAAGAAAGGAGAGAGAGAAAGGAGAGAAAGAAAGGAGAGAGATAGGAAAGAGAGAAAGGAGAGAGAAAGAGAAAGAAAGGAGAGAGAGAAAGGAGAGAGAGAAAGAAGAGAAAGAGAGAAGGAAGAGAGAGAGAGAGAAAGAGAGAAAAAGAGAAAGAAGAAAGAGGAGAAAGAAGAGAAAGTAGAGAAAGAAGAGAAAAAAAGGAGAGAGAGAAAGGAGAGAAAGAAAGGAGAAATAGAGATAGGAGAAAGGAAAAGGAGAGAGAGAGAAAGGAGAGAAAGAAAGGAAAAAAGGAAAGAGAGAAAGAGGAGAAAGAGAGAAGGAAGAGAGAGGAGAGAAAGAAAGAATAGAGAGAAGAGAAAGAGGAGAAAGAAGAGAAAGTAGAGAAAGAAGAGAAAGAAAGGAGAGAGAGAAAGGAGAGAAAGAAAGGAGAGAGAGATAGGAGAGAGGAAAAGGAGAGAGAGAAAGGAGAGAAAGAAAGGATAGAAAGGAGAGAGAGAAAGAGAAAGAAGAGAGAGAGAGAAGAAAGAGAGAGAAAGGAGAGAGAGAAAAAAAAGAGGAGAAAGAAGAGAAAGTAGAGAAAGAAGAGAAAGTAGAGAAAGAAAGGAGAGAGGGAAAGGAGAGAGGGAAAGGAGAGAGAGAGAAAGGAGAGAAAGAAAGGAGAGAGAGAAAGGAGAGAAAGAAAGGAGAGAGATAGGAAAGAGAGAAAGGAGAGAGAAAGAGAAAGAAAGGAGAGAGAGAAAGGAGAGAGAGAAAGAAGAGAAAGAGAGAAGGAAGAGAGAGAGAAAGAGAAAAAGAGAAAGAAGAAAGAGGAGAAAGAACAGAAAGTAGAGAAAGAAGAGAAAGAAAGGAGAGAGAGAAAGGAGAGAAAGAAAGGAGAAATAGAGATAGGAGAGAGGAAAAGGAGAGAGAGAGAAAGGAGAGAAAGAAAGGAAAAAAAGGAGAGAGAGAAAGAGGAGAAAGAGAGAAGGAAGAGAGAGGAGAGAAAGAAAGAATAGAGAGAAGAGAAAGAGGAGAAAGAAGAGAAAGTAGAGAAAGAAGAGAAAGAAAGGAGAGAGAGAAAGGAGAGAAAGAAAGGAGAGAGAGATAGGAGAGAGGAAAAGGAGAGAGAGAGAAAGGAGAGAAAGAAAGGATAGAAAGGAGAGAGAGAAAGAGGAGAAAGAAGAGAAAGTAGAGAAAGAAGAGAAAGTAGAGAAAGAAGAGAAAGAAAGGAGAGATGGAAAGGAGAGAAAGAAAGGAGAGAGATAGGAGAGAGGGAAAGGAGAGAGAGAGAGAAAGGAGAGAAAGAAAGGAGAGAGAGAAAGAGAAGTGAGAAAGGAGAGAAATAAAGGAGAGAGAGAGATAGGAGAGAGGGAAAGGAGAGAGAGAGAAAGGAGAGAAAGAAAGGAGAGAAAGGAGAGAGAGAGAAAGAGGAGAAAGAAGAGAAAGTAGAGCAAGAAGAGAAAGTAGAGAAAGAAGAGAAATAAAGGAGAGAGAGAAAGGAGAGAAAGGAGAGAGAGAAAGGAGAGAAAGAAAGGAGAGAGAGATAGGAGAGAGGGAAAGGAGAGAGAGGGAGAAAGGAGAGAAAGAAAGGAGAGAGAGAAAGAGAGAGAGAAAGGAGAAAAAGAAAGGCGAGAGAAAGGAAGGGAAAGAGAGAAGGAAGAGAGAGAGAGAGAAAGAGAGAGAAAGAAGAGAGAGAAGAGAAAGAAGAGAAAGTGGAGAAAGAAGAGAAAGTAGAGAAAGAAGAGAGAGAAAGGAGAGAGGGAAAGGAGAGAAAGAAAAGAGAGAGAGAAAGAGAGAGAGAAAGGAGAGAAAGAAAGGAGAGAGAGATAGGAGAGAAAGGAGAGAGAGAGTGAAAGAGGAGAAAGAAGAGAAAGAAGAGAAAGTAGAGAAAGAAGAGAAAGAAAGGAGAGAGGGAAAGGAGAGAGGGAAAGGAGAGAGAGATAGGAGAGAGGGAAAGGAGAGAGAGAAAGGAGAGAAAGAAAGGAGAGAGAGAAAGAGACAGAGAAAGGAGAGAAAGAAAGGAGAGAGATAGGAGAGAGGGAAAGGAGAGAGAGAGAAAGGAGAGAAAGAAAGGAGAGAGAAAGAGAAAGAGGAGAAAGAAGAAAAAGTAGAGAAAGAAGAGAAAGTAGAGAAAGAAGAGAAAGAAAGGAGAGAGGGAAAGGAGAGAAAGAAAGGAGAGAGAGAAAGAGAGAGAGAAAGGAGAGAAAGAAAGGAGAGAGAGAAAGGAGAGAAAGAAAGGAGAGAGATAAAAGAGAGAGAGAAAGGAGAGAGAGAGAGAGAGAAAGAAAGGAGAGATAAAGGAGAGAGAGAAAGAAAGGAGAGAAAGAAAGAAGAGAAAGAGAGAAGGAAAAGAATGAGGAGAAAGAAGAGAAAGAAGAGAAAGAAAAGAAAGAAAGGAGAGAGAGATATGAGAGAGGGAAAGGGGGGGAGAGAGAAAGGAGATAAAGAAAGGAGAGAAAGATGAGAGAGAAAGAGGAGAAAGAAGAGAAAGAAGATAAAGTAGAGAAAGTAGAGAAAGAAAGGAGAGAGGGAAAGGAGAGAAAGAAAGGAGAGAGAGAAATGAGAGAAAGAAAGGAGAAAGAGAAAGGAGAGAGAGAAAGAAGAGAAAGAGAGAAGGAAGAGAGAGGAGAGTAAGAAAAAAGAGAGAGAAGAGAAAGAGAAGAAAGAAGAGAAAGTAGAGAAAGAAGAGAAAGAAAGGAGAGAGAGAAAGGAGAGAAAGAAAGGAGAGAGTGAAAGGAGAGAAAGAAAGGAGAAAGAGAGAAAGGAGAGAAACTAAGGAGAGAGAGATAGGAGAGAGGGAAAGGAGAGAGAAAGGAGAGAAAGAAAGGAGAGAGAGAAAGAGAGAGAAAGGAGAGAAAGACAGGAGAGAGAAGGAAGGGAAAGAGAGAAGGAAGAATGAGAGAGAAAGAAGAGAGAGAAGAGAAAGAGGAGAAATAAGAGAAAGTAGAGAAAGAAGAGAGAGAAAGGAGAGAGGGAAAGGAGAGAAAGAAAGGAGAGAGAGAAAGAGAGAGAAAGGAGAGAATGAAAGGAGAGAGAGATATGAGGGAGGGAAAGGAGAGAGAAAGAGAGAGAAAAGAGAGAAAGAAAAGAGAGAAAGGAGAGAGAGAGAGAGAAAGAGGAGAAAGAAGAGAAAGTAGAGAAAGAAGAGAAAATATAGAAAGAAGAGAAAGAAAGGAGAGAGGGAAAGGAGAGAAAGAAAGGAGAGAGAGAAAGAGAGAGAGAAAGGAGAGAAAGAAAGGAGAGAAAGGAGAGAAAGAAAGGAGAGAGAGATAAGAGAGAGAGAAAGTAGAGAGAGAGAAAGAAAGGAGAGAGAAAGGAGAGAGAGAAAGAAAGGAGAGAAAGAAAGAAAGAATGAAGAGAAAGAGAGAAGGAAGAGAATGAGGAGAAAGAAGAGAAAGAAAGGAGAGAGAGAAAGGAGAGAAAGAAAGGAGAATGTGAAAGGAGGGAAAGAAAGGAGAGAGAGAGAAAGGAGAGAAAGAAAGGAGAGAGAGATAGGAGAGAGGGAAAGTAGAGAGAAAGGAGAGAAAGAAAGGAGAGAGAGAAAGAGAGAGAGAAAGGAGAGAAGACAGGAGAGAGAAGGAAGGGAAAGAGAGAAGGAAGAATGAGAGAGAAAGAGAGAGAAAGAAGAGAGTTAAGAGAAAGAGGAGAAAGAAGAGAAAGTAGAGAAAGAAGAGAGAGAAAGGAGAGAGGGAAAGGAGAGAAAGAAAGGAGAGAGAGAAAGAGAGAGAAAGGAGAGAATGAAAGGAAAGAGATATGAGGGAGGGAAAGGAGAGAGAAAAGTAAGAAAGAAAGGAGAGAAAGGAGAGAGAGAGAGAGAAAGAGGAGAAAGAAGAGAAAGTAGAGAAAGAAGAGAAAGTAGAGAAAGAAGAGAAAGAAAGGAGAGAGGGAAAGGAGAGAAAGAAAGGAGAGAGAGAAAGAGAGAGAGAAAGGAGAGAAAGAAAGGAGAGAGAGAAAGGAGAGAAAGAAAGGAGAGAGAGATAAGAGAGAGAGAAAGAAGAGAGAGAGAAAGAAAGGGGAGAGAAAGGAGAGAGAGAAAGAAAGGAGAGAAAGAAAGAAAGAAGAGAAAGAGAGAAGAAGAGAATGAGGAGAAAGAAGAGAAATAAGAGAAAGAAAGGAGAGAGAAAGGAGAGAAAGAAAGGAGAGAGAGATAGGAGAGAGGGAAAGGGGAGAGAGAGAGAGAAGGAGATAAAGAAAGGAGAGAAAGGAGAGAGAGAAAGAGGAGAAAGAAGAGAAAGAAGAGAAAGTAGAGAAAGAAGAGAAAGTAGAGAAAGAAGAGAAAGAAAGGAGAGAT